>NW_017671030.1:235688-257268 GCF_001879085.1 Nicotiana attenuata
TCCTTCGACTCAAAATTTTCCCGCCGTAAACGGGCTCCCAAATAGAAACCCGCTCCCATGTGTGCATATAACCAACGATCAAAAACTCCNCACAGCATAGAGGGTAACTCATAGAGCATATCATAACACAAATAAGCTCAATTCCAACCGAATGGCACATCCCTCAATAGTAGCAGTACGGAGTCCACCAATCCGACCCTGTGTAGAATACACATCCTAATTGGGCCTACAAATGGGCCCTAAATCAACTCTGGTCATCCACAGATAGATAAATAACCCTCCGAAGGTCCACAATGACCTAACTATAACACATAGCATCCTCTGACTAACCTTGGCCACATTTTCACAATCCACAACCACGAAACAATCTGCTCCTGAGAACTCCAAGTCTCCAATTCCAAAGAACACACGAATCACCATATCTGATCCAACTCCACCGCCTGAATGTCTAACACATATCTCACTACGATCATCCAACGAAGAATACTTCTCTAATTCTTCTGTGCCGCATAGCGATATCTGAAAATCGTCACTTGATCAACCCGGAGAGTGTCGCAATACCAATGAAGTATCCATAAATAAAAACACAGTGCGCCTTCTGAAATGTACACTCTCATCAAGAAACACCAAATAGTAATATAATTCACCTAGTCATCTGAAACCGTCCATGCTGCCTAAGAATTTTATGTCATTCCCTTCAAAACTGAACCGTGACCTTGCTCATTCAAATCTCAATCCCACACAATACACCGCATATACCATGCCATCATATGAAAAATAAGAGAACTTCATAATCCACTTCGAGTCACAAGCAACTACATAATCAATCAGCCAAGGATTATCCATTTGATCCCATCCGATAGAAAATCACAATACTCAACATGCTCGTTATGCTGGTAGGAAATATCCATCTCAAACCGCGGTAGAAATCATCAAGAATACTTTGGAATCCATTTGCACATAATCAAGCCATCAAAATTGAATCTCTCTAACTCAACCAAGCCACGTAGGTTGCCAAACCCAAGAGTATTGCCACAAAGCACCTGTAGAAACCTAACACATCATAAGCACCCAAAGAACCGATCATATCCATTACCGTACTGATCCAACCTACTACCAAGCTGTCCTATTTCTCCGAGTTCCTTTCGAATTGCCTTTGAATTGATACTTCTCCTTGCTAGAACACTAAGATCCTTAACCAAAACTCACTCCACGAACTCTAGCATGAACCACACCGCTAAGGCTCATAAGCCGCTGAATTCTCTCTCAAGCACCCCAAAAGTAGCACAACCAAGACACCCACTCTGAAGAGACCTTCCATGAATCTAAAGCCGCTTCCTTCCCCTTCCTGCTACTGAAATGTAGAATATATAATGATATAGAAATACCGCGAGTCTCAACACCCTCCAATGAAAATCTCAGTTTCTAGCCATATACAAATCCTAAAAATTCCCAATTGCTACATACAAATCTTGAATACATTAGAACCATTCTCGATAGTCTTCCACTCTGATCAAATCTCAATTAAACCAACCAACCTGACCGGACAACCTGTGCCCTATTAGCACACCAACACCGTAAAAATTAATCCACACCTCTAAGCAACCGAGTGAATCCCTACTCCATTCGCACTACATCCGTCACGAATAACAAACTGACATCATCCTGTGATCTCCATATACCCATATAGTGTAATACATCATGCATCCAGAAATATCCTTGCTTAATTCATCCTCAAAACCAACATCTGCAAGTCATAACCGATCCACAAGTATGCCTCAGACAAAAACCGATACGACACATAACCATATAATCAAATCGTCGATAGTAGACTTCCCCACTTGGCTCAAAGCCATGAAATAAAACATCTGATAACTCATAATAGCCATACCCCATTACTGTAGTGAGATTCAACTAAATCCTTCATAAGCTCGTGTAACCCAAACCATCTAATACTTCAAATTTTCTGCAAATCTCGCATTCACCCTTGTAACAGTTCAGCCAACATCCACAAGCGATCCAAACTCAAATTGCAAGACATATAATTTGCGGGTAAAGGAGAACTCTCTACAAAACCAGCACAGGGATCACGCAAGCTCAGGACACCCCGCAGGAAATAACCCACCTGCTTTGCCTCAAACTGACATCTCTCTATACCCTTCACAGTCACAACTATTACACAATCACTTAACCTTCCTGAGTCTGAACTCACAATAGGACATGAAAATCTACTTCACTCCATAATTAAACAACATGAAAAATCCCTCAACACACCCATAACTTAAGCCAATACGTCAAATCAAGACAGAAATCAAGCACCCAATAGTCCTTTTTACATCTCACGCAAACTCTTCTCGCCACATTCAAACTATATGAACACTTCTCGCAGTCACATCATACTCATCATGTAGCCATCCAGCCACTCATCGAGCCACGAATTCCACTCATTGGGACACTACCGGACGTATAAGTCCAAAAGCACCTACTCACACAACCAAAATCTCTATGTTCAAGCTACACTCAAGACCTGGCCTCAAGTCCCCAGACTTGCCCGTCATCATCACATAGAAATCACATCTCGCACCTCATCCATGGATTCACAAGCCGTCGATGCACAGCTGATACCGAGCGCTCACACGCGCACACGAATGCGTGGAAGGAATTCAAAGAGTTACGCTTCAAGCTGAATCAATCCCGCACGATAAGGAAAGAAAGATGGGAAGTATATCCTAAGTGTCTTATAGCCTCTCGAAGATAGGTATGGACGTCATTATACTGATCAGCAAGACTCTAATAACACTTGCTCATGACTTGTATAACCTATGAACCTAGAGCTCTGATACCAATCTGTCACGACCCTAAATCCACTAGTCGTGATGGCACCTAACCCAACCCGCTAGGTAAGCCAACTAATAACTATCCAATTCCAATAATATTAATAAGACAACTAGATAAAAGGAATTCTCTAAATCTTATACATTTCCCAAGGACTGGTAGTACAAATTATGAGCTCCTAAGAATAGAGTTTACAAAGCTGCAATGAAGTAAATACATCTTCTATTTGAAAAGTACATAAACAGAGTTTTATAAATTTAAGGCTACCATGAACAAGGGGCAGCTATAATAGGGACGCAGGTACATCTTCATGACATAATAAACGTATTCCAACTCCAGAAATAAAAATTTGAAGACGATAACATCAAAGTCAACTCCTGCTCAAACCTATGAACTTTTCAAACCTTCAAATTGCAAACTTTCGCTAATTTGAGCCGAATCCTTCTAGAAACATCCAAATGCAAGTCTGGGCATACGGACAAGTCCAAATAACCATCCGGATCTAACTGAACCATCAAAACACACGCAAGTTGTAATACACCATATGAAGCCACTCATGAGCTCAAACCACCAAACTGAATGCAAATGCTCAAAATGAGCGGTTGGGTCATTACAGCCAAAATATTGGTATGACTATTCTAATGTGACGCACCACTCCGCATCCTCAGGCAATGTCTTCTGATGTGCCCTGTGTAAGGCCCAGGAAAAATTTCGCTAAGTAACCTAGGATTTCGTGGTGCCACGTAGGCTAATTATTATATTTTTGTGCTATTAATCGAACAACACAACAACAACAGCCAACATCTGCCCACAAGGTGCAGAAGTGTAGTATGAGTATAACCGACCCCAAGTACTTCAATAAGTTAAGTTGAAAGTAGTGACGAGCTGGAACATAGGTCGGGTCCAACACCAATAACCAACAGCAGTTCATAACAATGTAAAGCAAATAACAAAAGAAGTAACTCGAAATTTAAACTGCTCAGATATTCCGTAATTCTCGAAAATAGTTCCGCTTTTCAAGTATATCAGTGATAACCCAAATCCTTTATCGAAATTGTCGAAAAATATGAGATAGTTTGAAAACTGTAATTTTTCTAAAAGTCCTTTCCACAATAAATAAGTTGTTTCATTTTCTTTCCAAATAGCAAGTGTAGAAAATATCTCTCTATTCTCATATACCAATATGTGTGAGAAATCATGAATGACGTGACACCGTACAACATAAGGAAAAATACATCTCAATACCTATATGTCATGTGTACATGTCAATGCCATGTATCTTAGAGATGAATCATGTGCTCACACTCTCAGAGTACTCAATCTCATATATACATCAACTGACCAACAGTCACTTAGTATTGAGTAGGGCCAATCTAGCCCGTGGAGAAGATCCATCTCCAGGTACATAATGCTTCGGATAAGATCGATGTCCGGGAAAGATCCATCCCTCAATATAATCAACCGCGCTCACTGGGGGTATGCACAGACTCCGGAGGGGATCCTACAGCCCAAGCGCTATCATAAAATCAGTATAACCACTACGGTGTGCAGCCCGATCCTATAACTGTCACTCATAATCAGGCTCTCGGCCTCACTCAGTCATCAATCTCTCCAATCTCACTCATGGGCTTACAATGTCATGAAACTAGCCCGACAACAATTATATGATGTATCAATAGATAACAACTGAGACTGAGATATGGTATGAATGCATGAATATGATTGAGTACGAAATATCAGTAAAATTAGTGAGATGACAGCAAGAAATGACCACTATGGATCCCAACAATATTGGCATAAAGCCTAAAGATGATATCTAGCATGATTGACAGCTCAATTACTTTAGCACATGGTGAAAACACGGATATCAAAAAAAATAGGACCACTATATAGTGCCATGGAACAACAGAGTCATAATTCCTATGATCTACGCCCACACGCCCGTCACCTAGCATGTGCGTCACCTCAATACTAATCACATAAAACGTAATTCGGGGTTTCATAGCCTCAACACTAAGTTTAGAAGTGTTATGTACCTCGAACAAGCCAATTCCAATATCGAGCAAGCCAAACGATGATCTAAAACTGCTATCACATGCGTAGCGACCTCCGAACGGCTCAAAATAAGTCAAAAGCAACTCAAATACATCAAATAAAGCCCAAGAAAATAATTCGAAATGATAAAGATCGAATCCTTAATCAAAACCCAAAACCGGCCAAAAATCACAATCGGGCCCGCGCCTCAGAACTCAACAAAAACACAAAATCCGACAACCCATTCAACTATGAGTCCAACCATACTAGTTTCACTCAATTCCGACTCCAAATCGATGTTCAAAACTCGAAAATTCATATAATGAAACTTTAGGCCAAAACCCCCAATTTCCTCTTTAAAATTCTTCAACCAAAGACTAAAATCGAAGGTAGATTCAAGAAATAAACCAAAACCAAGTAGAAAACACATACCCAAATTCATATGGTGAAGATTGCTTCAAGAATCGCCTCAATCCGAGCTCCATAGCTCCAAAAATGTAAAAAAAAAAATGGATGAAACCCTCGAAATAGAGTACTTTATACTTCTGCCCAGACATCCTCTTTCGTGAACGCGGGAAAACCACCACATTCGCTATGAACAAAATATCAGCCACCAAAAATTCTCTACATGTTCACGGCACAACCCTCGCGAACGCGATACACACAGGAGAGAGAACTACGCGAACGCGGCACAAGCCTCGCAAACGCGATGAAGAAAGGTCCTCCAGCTCCCAGCTCAACTCTATGTGAATGCGATCCCCCATACACGAACGCGAAGAAGACTTGCCCCAACACTATGCGAACGCGAGAAATACTTCACGTTGTGAAGTGCAAATGCTATTGCCATCAAAATACACTACACATTCGCGATACATGTCATGCGAACGCGATGAAGGGCTGTGACACCAGAAACCAGCAGAATACAACAGTGCCAAAATGAAGGAGAATGGCCTGAAATCAATCTGAAACACGCCTGAGCCCCCCTGGACCACGTCAAAACATACCAACAAGTCCCATAACATAACACGAAACTACTCGAGGCCTCAATACATACATAACAACATCGAAATGAGAAATCACACCTCAATTCGAAATTAATGAACTTTGAAACTTCAAACTTCCACAACCGATGCCGAAACCTATCAAATCTCGTTCGATTGACCTAAAATTTTGCACACAAGTCAATTTGACATTGCGGACCTGTTCCAGCTTCCGGAATCAGAATCCGGCCCCGATATCAAAAAGTCCAATCCCGCTCAAACTTCTTAAATTTCAACTTTCGCCATTTCAAGCCAAATTCCATTACGGATCTCCAAATTACAATCCGGACGCGCTCCTAAGTCCAAATCACCCAACGGAACTAACGGAACCATCAAAAATCCAATCCGAGGTCAAATACTAAAAAGTCAAACTTGGTCAACTCTTTCAATTTAAAGTTTCCTAATTGAGAATCGTTCTTCCAAATCAACCCTGAATAAACTGAAAACCAAAACCGGCGATTCACATAAATCATAATACATCATACAGAGCTACTAATGCCCTAAACTACCTGGCGAAGTTCAAATGCTCAAAACGACCGGTCGATCGTTACATCCTCCCCCATTTGAACATACGTTCGTCCTCAAACGTGCCCAGAGTTGTTCTCAAAGCCATCAAACCACAGTGTAACCTTACCATGCATATACCCGGGGGTGATCCCACGTCACCCTATCCCATATAGGCCTGACAGCATAACATAACTGAAGATCATTACTCCAACCTTAGCCCATAAGCCTTAGAATCTAATTTCCAACATCCGGAATTTCTATAAGATCAGAATCTTGCATCTACTCACTATATAAAACTGACAAGCTGTATCAAGCCTTCACCATAACCCAAGATGTAATCACATTATACACTACCGATGATGAAAGAAACACGCAGAAAATCATAACCATTCATTAAATCTGCAAGTCATGGAGCTCCCTCTCCTTCGACAAGAACTAGTCTAAGCTGACTTTTGATATTATCCTTCTAACCATGCTGTAATATATTCCGATAGTATCCATTCTAGGTCCAATGACCTCCTCTAATCCAACACGACCACTCTAATGACATGACATATTAATACAACCTAAAGCTACAACTCGTGCAATCCGTACACCAATAAGCAACATTCCAAATGTACTCAAACATGGAAAATGACTCAAACAAGAGAACCGTCTTGCAAGCTCAACGAGTACCTCTACAACACAATGCTAAGAACCCATCGCACACCGTAGAACCAAAACACACGAATCTAACATAACGGATCATACCTCCATGTAACTCCGCTAAAATGCGTGATCCCATCCAAACGCTGGTCCATATTCACGACCCAAACCGATGGGCCGCGACGGGCACCCGGTACCTTACTCAACCGAGTACCAACATAACGTATCTTTTCATGTCATACTATCATAAATAACTGAGCCGGAGAGGCTGCTGATGATAGGCTATAATTACGTATTTTAGTCGATTATTACACTCGAGTTTACTGCACTTTAATTGAGTTTGAGCTTTAATCCCTAGTGTTTTGCACTAATTGTGTGTTTTATGCCTTGTAGGTGTGATTCCGAGCTATATAGATGTTATGGAATGCATTTAAGTGATTTGGAGCTTTAAAGTTTGAGTAAAAGTTCAAGGAATTAAGCCGGGATCATGTTTGGGGGTCAAATTTGATAATTAAGTATACTCGAGGAGGCATATTATGCACTGTCTAGTAAAATAGACATAACGTTTTGCTCAGAACTCCATTTGGGCTCCACAATATATGGTTGGAAAGCTAACTCAAAGGGCTACAACTTTCATGTTTTACATTTTTCCAGATTCCAAACGGAACAGGGTGAAAAACCGCGGTTCCACCGCGACCGCGACATAACCGCGGTAGAAGATGGTCGCGGACAACTGAAGAATCAGAGGGCATGTTTGGCCGCGGTTCCACCGCGACCGCGGCAAAACCGCGGCAGGAGGCAGAAATTTCAGGGACTTATGTGCAAAATACGGGATTTTAAGCCCTAAACCCTAAATTAATCCAGGGAAGCCGGCCAAGAACAAGAGGGGAACATATTTTGGACACAAATTAGACCTAAGGAGGCAGGAGACACTACTTTAGGGTTAGACAACACCCTTGGAGGCAAGAACATATTGGGAGCAAGGCGGAGAATTCTTCTACGAGTTTTTTCCTTCCTCTTCCTATTTTTACTTTGTTGGTTATGACTTTTAGTATTGTAGTTTTACATACTATTATGAATAGCTAATTTGTTATCTGGAGTTTTGATAGAACCTTTTGTAGGATAAATTCTTGTTATGTTTTTATATAATTGAGCCATAGCTTTTCTCTATTTGTTCAACTACGTTTATATTCTGGTTGATTGAAGAGTTCTCAATTAGCTGTGCCTATTTAGTATGCATAACTCGGGAGAGAGTGCATATTTAGGTAATTGTTGAACAACACCACTCCCAAAGTATATGAGAGATCAATAACCGAGGGTTTAAAGGCGGGATTAGGGATAACGAAGCCTTGGGTGCGATCTAAAGTGAGCTGTATTAAAAGCCAGCTAGCGTAGCTCGGGAGAGTGCGTCTAGTAAATTGTCGTAATTACTCGGGAGAGATTTACGGTAATAAGAGTGCTCATGATTGGTAGAGAATACTTAGGCGAAATTATAGAAGACATAGCGGGAAGGATTCCGACAATTGGGGAAATCATAACTCTAGACCTCCTTAATCTTTTCTCTAACCCTCAGTATCGTTAGTTGTTAATTTACTATTTTAATTTGTTAGTTAATTAGTTAAACAGAAGAATCTTAATATCTATAAGTTAGGAATTGTTCAAGCTTGTCTTCTTGGTGATAGTGAACAACTGTAGCTAAACCTTAGTTCTCTGTGGGATTCGACTCCGGACTTGTAAACCGGATTATATTTGCAGCGACCGCATTGTCCTTTTTATAAGGCATAGTTGGGCGTGATCAAATTTTGGCGCCGTTGCCGGGGAACTAACGGTGTAGTTGTAGGTGTACATATTGCTAGGTTTCAAGTTTGAACTTTTATTTTATTATTTGATTTTTTTTATTTTTTTATTTTAGTTTTATTTGTTTATTTGAGAAACATGACATCATGGAATTATGAGAATTTTGTTGTTGGTAATTCTACTTTTGATCCTCCTTATGCATATTGTGAAGGAAACCACCCAGGGAAAAATTATCAAAATATTCCTGAGAGCGAGTTTTGTGCACCAACTCAATCTTATGTGTGGAATGTGTGTGATATGTGTGGTGGTCAAGATGGTCACTTTCACGGTTGTGCTTATATTTCTTACCTTCCCCCAACCCCTTACTTTGATGGTTCTTCTTTTTCTGGTGAAGTTAATAGGAACAAAGAACCTAGGGAAGCTGACCTAAAGAAGCTCGAAGATATGTTAAAGTGCATTTTGGAACAACAGAGTAAATTACTACTGCGGATAGAAAGGCAGGAGGAAACTATTCACAACTTGAAAGTTCACATGAGTCAACTGGTTGAAGTTTTTAATGCTCAACAAGCCAATATTGTGAATAGTATCCAAGAAGAGCGTGAATTAGATACAGAAATTGATGAGCTAGAGGAGGAGGCTAGAGTAGAACACCAACAATCAATCGCACTAGATTTTGAGGATGTCGATGTTGTAGAAGAGATACTAGAGTCAACCAAGGATATTGAGGATACATATTTAGCTGACTCTATTGTCATAAGTGTTGAGAATGTAGATAGTCCCAATGTTCATGTAGTTGAGCGCATTGGTCCTCACTCCAAGCATTTTCCACATTGTGTTTAGATGATGATATGGAAATAGAGTCGTCCGAGCCATTTGAGGAGTCAAGGAATGAGGAACAAAGTGCTTACATTCTGGAATTCTTCTTGCCAGAAAGTCGGGATTACACACCTCATATAAAGGCCAAGAAGTGCAGAACACTACATTATTTTATTGGGCCAGCCAGATTCGTTCCACCACCCCAGGAGCATGATCATAGAGCAGAACCAAAACTTGGGGTCCGATTCATAAGTTCAAAGTGGAGGCGGAAAGTGATTCACGTCGTGCCGCGACATTAAATCAAGCGCTTGTTGGGAGGCAACCCAGCTTTATTGCTTTCTTTTATTTTTTTATTATTATTATTTTAATTGTATTATTTTTGTAGCGTCAATTTTTTTTTATTTTCTAGGAGCATGGAAAGCAAAGGTATTGGAAGGATGCATCAGCAAACCAAATGGTTGGAACTAAGTGTGAGGTACCCGCACGAAGGACCAAGCTTGGGAGAAATCTGAGTACCCCATGAACTGCTAGTGCTTTGGCCTTTGGCCTACTAGGGAGTTTCTTTTACCTTCTTGTATGTATGGATGTGCGTTGGGGACAATGCACAATTTTAAGTGTGGGGTGAGGAGATTGTCTGGGTGATTTTTCATGCTACTTTAGCTGTGATTGTTTTTTTTAAAGATTGGACTTTTCCTGATGACGGATCTTCTAAACAGTTTTCTTGAGGGAAGTAAGTCTAAAGAAAATACCAAAAAGATTTTTTGTTTTGTTAGGTAGTGTAGCAATTACCCCTTGGTTTTTCTTTAAACCACGGTTCTTTTCCAAGGGTTTTATTTGAACCGGGTGTAGTTAGTTTTTTTTTGGGAAGTAGGAGTCATTGTGTTGTGTTATGAATTGAAGCAATATCTCTTGACTTGGCTATGCCTTGAGAATAGTGAGTACTTTGGTTGTGACGCTTATGCTCAGTTTTTGACTCTTGGAGAAGTACCTTAAATTGTATTATATTAACTTTGCTTAACTGCTTTGACTAGAGTGTCTATGAGTCCAATCCTGAGTGAGTTATGTGCCATGTGTGTGTAAGGTTTTGTGTTATTCTGTGCATTGCATTTGATGCCTAGAACTTGCCCTGTGTGTTTGCAAAGCGAAATAGTAGTTTTGTTCAGTCTTGGAAGTGATATAGGCATTTCTTGTTGAGCCGTATATACATATTTTACCCACCTAATTGTTATGTATCGTAGTTAACCCCTTTGAGCCTGTAATCTGGTTTCCTTGGAAACCACATTACAAGCCTTACCCATTTGTTGGAATTAACCATCTATTTGAACCATTGTAACCTCTCACGAGCACTTGAATTGTTTATGAACTTTGTAAAAGTTAAAGTGTGGGGTGGTTGGTTTGGCTTTTGAGTGGAACTAATGAAATAAGGAGAAACGTGCACTGTTTTGAATAAGGAAGAGCCACTTGAATTGAAAAAAAAATATAGTTGGATTGTTGAAAAAAACAATTCTTGATAAGTGGTGGCTCTTGACGTAAGTGTGCTTAAAGAAGTATGGGGTAATATAAATTGATGTGAAGGTGGAGTTTGGTTTGACATAAGTATGGGGTTTGAATGTTAAAGTATATGTATTAAAGTGCTTAGGGAGGTGTAGTCACTCTTATATCTAAATGTATCATACCCGTCCCATAGCCTACATTACAACCAAATAAAGTCCTAATTGATCGAAGATTGAATGAGCTCGATTAGCGGAGTAGTACACTACGGGCAAGCTTATGGTGCATCTTTTGTGGCATATGAATGTTATTTCTGAGAGTGAGTGAATTCTTTCTATCTTGAGTTCCTAAGTGTTCTTAAATTTTATTGTGTGGAACTACACTCTTGTGTTGTGAGGGCACTTGATTCATGAAGGAAAGGTAATGTCAGTGACCTCTAGGTTAGAGTAAGTAGGTGAGTTGTGAATAATGCATGGCACTTGTGAGTCAAATCTTGAGGTGAAGATGTTACGCTTTTGTGCTTAGTCTATTTTAAATACTCTTGGTGTGCTGCGTTAGGAGAATTGTTTAAAAAGGTCGTGTCTATAAAAAAAAGTGTAGTTTGATTGCTCGAGGACGAGCAACAACTTAAGTGTGGGGTGTTGATGATAGGCTATAATTACGTATTTTAGTCGATTATTACACTCGAGTTTACTGCACTTTAATTGAGTTTGAGCTTTAATCACTAGTGTTTTGCACTAATTGTGTGTTTTATGCCTTGTAGGTGTGATTCCGAGCTATATAGATGTTATGGAATGCGTTTAAGTGATTTGGAGCTTTAAAGTTTCAGTAATAGTTCAAGGAATTAAGCCGGGATCATGTTTGGGGGTCAAATTTGATAATTAAGTACGAACGAAGACTCGAGGAGGCATGTTGCGCACTGTCTAGTAAAATAGACATAACGTTTTGCTCAGAACTCCATTTGGGCTCCACAATATATGGTTGGAAAGCTAACTCAAAGGGCTACAACTTTCATGTTTTACGTTTTTCCAAATTCCAAACGGAACAGGGTGAAAATCCGCGGTTCCACCGCGACCGCGGCAGAACCGTGGTAGAAGATGGTCGCGGACAACTGAAGAATCAGAGGGCATGTTTGGCCGAGGTTCCACCGCGACCGCGGCAAAACCGCGGCAGGAGGCAGAAATTTCAGGGACTTATGTGCAAAACACGGGATTTTAAGCCATAAACCCTATATTAATCCAGGGAAGCCGGCCAAGAACAAGAGGGGGACATATTTTGGACACAAATTAGACCTAAGGAGGCAGGAGACACTACTTTAGGGTTAGACAACACCCTTGGAGGCAAGAACACATTGGGAGCAAGGCGGAGAATTCTTCTACGAGTTTTTTCCTTCCTCTTCCTATTTTTCATTGTTGGTTATGACTTTTAGTATTGTAGTTTTACATACTGTTATGAATAGCTAATTTGTTATCTAGAGTTTTGATAGAACCTTTTGTAGGATAAATTCTTGTTATGTTTTTATATAATTGAGCCATAGCTTTTCTCTATTTGTTCAACTACGTTTATATTCTGGTTGATTGAAGAGCTCTCAATTAGCTGTGCCTATTTAGTATGTATAACTCGGGAGAGAGTGCATATTTAGGTAATTGTTGAACAACACCACTCCCAAAGTATATGAGGGATCAATAACCGAGGGTTTAAAGGCGGGATTAGAGATAACGAAGCCTTGGGTGCGATCGAAAGTGAGCTGTATTAAAAGCCAGCTAGCGTAACTCGGGAGAGTGCGTCTAGTAAATTGTCGTAATTACTCGGGAGAGATTTACGGTAATAAGAGTGCTCATGATTGGTAGAGAATACTTAGGCGAAATTATATAAGACATAGCGGGAAGGATTCCGACAATTGGGGAAATCATAACTCTAGACCTCCTTAACCTTATCTCTAACCCTTAGTATATTTAGTTGTTAATTTACTATTTTAATTTGTTAGTTAATTAGTTAAACATAAGAATCTTAATATCTATAAGTTAGGAATTGTTCAAGCTTGTCTTCTTGGTGATAGTGAACAGCTGTAGCTAAACCTTAGTTCTCTGTGGGATTCGACTCCGGACTTGTAAACCGGATTATATTTGCAGCAACCGCATTGTCCTTTTTAGAAGGCATAGTTGGGCGTGATCAGCTGTCGTGAAATAGGTAGAATACAACAGGTAATGCCAACTTATACATAAGACATATGGGCCTCTAAGACCAAAATAACCACTTGAACACTGAACATAGGCCGACAAGGCCATACGATCTTTTACGTACATGACATCTTTCTACAATCCTCTACGAATACATAATTTTCATAAAGGTCGGGACAGAGTCCCGCCATACCAAACAATACACATCTAACTCATACTAACCAAACAAGCAACTCCGAAGCAAATGGAGCGCACCAACATATTCCACTGAGCTGATAGCCTACTTGGAGGGCTCTCGACCTGTCTATCGAGACCTGCAGGCATGAAACGCAGCGTCCCCAAGCAAAAAGGGACGTCAGTATGAATAATGTACTGAGTATGTAAGGCACATAAATAAGTACATAACAGATATGGAGGAAATATAGAGTAAATGACACCACCTGTAAGTCTGGATAACTTTGTAAATCATGAAATAATTATAGTGTTATGCATATGCGTATGAATGTCATGTCGCGCACAGGTACATGTTTCATAACATCATAGCCTCTAAGGGCGTCCCATCATATCATCTTGGCCACTGTGGGCAAAATCATCAACTAATACCAGCTGATCAGGTGGTGGTGCGGATATAACGCCATAACCTTTCCCATATCCCATATACATATATTTATACATATATACGCGTATATAACGCCATCTGGTCATGGGTCAATGCACATGTATAAATGGGTGAAATGCATGAAAAATACGTAAAATCCTCAATGTTCCTTCCGGATAAACTTTTTCAACTGCGTATTATTCTGTGACCCATGAACAGAAGATAATAGCAATTTACATGGGGAATCAAGAATATAAACACCCCTAGTATTTCTATGGATAGAGTAATTTATGGAAACTGTGCATTTGCTTGTTTCTTCTGTATAATTTGGAACATGCCAAAAGAAAGAAGGGATGGCCTTAACATACCTGGAGTAAGGAAAACTCCGTATAATATTCCGTTGGAAACCTTCATGGATTGAACTTAGAACCTCAAAAATCGGATTAAGCTTCTTGCTTTTTGAAATTTTTGACGAAATTAGCTCCTGCTTCTTCGAAATTCTTGAACGAAATTTTAAGCTTCTTGCTTGTTGAAGTGTGTACGCGGTGAAATTAGAGGTACTGATTTCTCGCTATCAAGCCATCTCGGGTAAATACCTCGAGACCCCGAGGACACAAAGCCACAACTTAGTTCTCTCCCTCGGGGCTTGTTAAGATCCGATTCGGGGCCAGATGGAGTCCGAGGCCAGGACAAAAATGGGAAGCCCCCAAGACACGAAGCTGAGTCTAACATGGCCGGCATATCCGGAACCTACGCTGAGGCCTCGCGTCAAGCCCTCACATCTCAATATTTCGTAAATTAAATATACATGTAACTGAGTTCCCCTCCTATATAAAGGGGACTTGCCCTACCTTGTAGGGGACTGATGTTACTCCATTTCTCCACAAGTGCAATAATATCTCTCTCTCTCTCTCTCTCTCTTTCTCTTCTTTCTAAACTTATTAGCTCTCATTGATCAGAGGATACCTCGATATCGTTCACTTTTATATGAGTTCTTCATCGTATAACTTGGTTTTGACTATAAAGAGCTTCGTTTGATTATATCTCTAACTGTTATACTACCCTCGATTGTCCCCGATAGCCCGAGCTCGATCTCGAGGTCGACCCCGAAGCCCCCATCGACCAAACCTACATCCGGGTAGCAGGCCCTTCGGTTCGATCATTATCTCGTTTTGACTCATGCTCCATCGTTAAATTTCATATTATTAGCATCACCTGCTCTAACAACTAGCTCGAGAATAGATCATGTATTTTTAGAATCCCATTTTACAAATTCAATTGTCGTTACCATTTTCACGGTAAACAGTTTGGCGCCCACCGTGGGGCTAAAAATAATAGTGATTATTTTCTTGCTAGTTTCATTACATAAACGCATATCATCTTTCACACTTTTTTTTGTCCAAGATCCTTTGATTTCAGGTAAAAATGTCTGGCTCGGTGAACAGAGTTGAAAACGACCACCTCGAAGATCACGGGGAAAATGGTGTAGCTATCCCGGCCGCCGGAACACCACTACAGAACCCCGATAACGCACCTGGACCAGTACTAGCGACCGCGGACTCACAGGACGCACAACAAGTGAACGAAACTTCTCACGCCGACCAAGAAGCCGATATCCATATGATTATTGGGGGAGCCGACGTCCCCCGAGGGCCCGTCTCTAAACGAGCAAGGACACCCTCTACAGAGGAAGGATCGGCCCGGGAGCGCCCGCGTGAGAAATCCTCGTATTCAGCGAGGAGGGCCTCAAGGCTATGTTGGAACCGCACAACGACGCTCTAGTCATCTCGTTTCTCTCAAACAACACCAGAGTAAAGCGTGTGCTTGTGGACCCAGGCAGCTCGGTCAACATAATCAGGTCAGAAGTAATAGGACAGCTAGGATTGCTCAATCAAGTCATCCCCACCTCTCGGGTCCTCCACGGTTTCAACATGGTCGGAGAGGAAACAAAGGGAGAAATCATTATCCCGATAGGCACGTCCAGCACGACCCAGAACACCGAGTTTCAGGTCATCAACGGTGACATGAAATACAACGCCCTACTTGGCAGACCTTGGATACACAACATAAAGGTCGTGCCCTCGACCTTGCACTAGGTAATAAGGTTTCCCACCAGGGACAGTATCACGACCATACATGGGGAACAGCAAGCAGCAAGGGAAATGTTCGCAGTCCACCACGAGACCGGAAATTCCCGCATACCCGGCCTTGGACGGGGAGGGAAGCGCGCAGACCCTTGAAGACGAAGAGGAATACTTCTTCACGCCTCGGACTTTCGTCGCTCCCGAAGAGTCCGACGCAACCAAGTCAACAGTCGAGGAGCTGGAGCAGACCATTTTGATCAAACACCTCCCGGATCGCAAGGTATACTTGGGTACGGGGCTGACCCCCAAACTCAGGGCAGAATTTATTCAATTCCTCAATAATAATATCGACTGCTTCGCTTGGTCCCATTTAGATATGACAGGTATCCCACCGGAGATAACTTCCCACAGACTAAACGTTGACCCCAAGTTCAAACCCGTGAAGCAAAAAGGGAGACCGCAGTCCGAGGTGAAACATGCCTTCATCAAAGAGGAAGTGGCGAAACTCCTTAAAATTGGATCCATCAGGGAGTTAAAGTATCCCGAATGGTTGGCTAACATAGTAGTGGTACCAAAAAAGGGGAATAAGCTAAGAATGTGCGTAGACTATAAAGACTTGAACAAGGCGTGCCCAAAAGATTCCTTCCCACTACCCAATATCGATCGCTTGATCGATGCTACGGCCGGCCACGAGACCCTCACTTTTCTCGATGCCTACTCGGGGTATAATCAGATCCAGATGAACCCCGAAGATAGGGAAAAAACCTTGTTTATCACAAAATACGAAACATATTGTTATAACATAATGCCCGGTCGTAAAAACATAAGCCCTTCGGGCTAAAAAAATGCGGAGAGAACGTACCAACGGCTAGTTAACAAAATGTTCGAGCACCAGGTAGGAAAATCAATGGAGGTATATATTGATGATATGTTAGTAAAATCCCTGCGCGTAGAGGACCATTTGACCCATTTGCAGGAAACCTTTGACATCCTCAGAAGCTACAAAATGAAGCTCAATCCTGAGAAATGCGCCTTTGGAGTAGGCTCGGGTGAATCCTAGGTATCATGGTCTCGAACAGGGGGATCGAAATCAATCCCGACAAAATAAAGGTAATCGAAGAGATTATGGCGGTAAACAACGTAAAAGCCATCCAACGATTAATGGGGCGGTCACGGCCCTAGGCAGATTCATATCAAGATTGTCAGACAAAAGCCACCATTTCTTCGCCCTGCTTAAAAAGAAAAACAACTTCGAGTGGACTTCAGAATGCCAACACGCCCTAGAGGAACTGAAACGATACATGTCCACCCCGCCTTTGCTGCGCACGCCCGAGGAGGGTGAAACACTATACCTGTACCTAGCTGTATCTGAAATAGCAGTAAGCGGCGTATTGGTCCGAGAAGAGCAAGGTACGCAATTTCCTATTTATTACGTAAGTCGTACCTTGGGGGACGCTGAAACCCGGTACCCCCATCTAGAAAAACTAGCTCTCGCACTAATAAGCGCCTCGCGCAAGCTGAAGCCTTATTTTCAGTGCCACCGTATCTGCGTCCTGACAACTTATCCCCTCCGGAGTATACTGCATAAACCTGAGCTATCAGGTCGATTGGCCAAATGGGCCAGCAAACTCGGGGGGTATGACATCGAGTATCAACCTCGGACTTCCATTAAGTCCCAAATCCTGGCGGATTTCGTGGCCGACTTCTCGCCAGACCTCGTGCCCGAGGTAGAGAAAGAGCTTTTATTAAAATCGGGCACTTCCTCCGGGGTATGGACCCTGTTCATGGATGGTGCCACAAACGTAAGAGGATCCGGACTCGGTATAGTCCTGAGGCCGCCCGTTGGTAGCATAATCAGACAATCCATAAAAACCACGAAACTGACTAACAATGAAGCCGAATATGAGGCTATGATTGCAGGTCTAGAGTTGGCCAAAGGTTTGGGAGCCGAGATCGTCGAGGCAAAATGCGACTCGCTCCTCGTGGTAAGCCAAGTAAACGAAAGCTACGAAGCCCGAGAAGACAGGGTGCAATGGTATTTAGACAAAATCCAAATCGCGTTGCGTTGTTTCAAAGAATGGACTTTAATACACGTACCTCGAGAGCAAAATTGCGAGGCTAATGCCCTCGCAAACTTGGGATCTTCCGCCGAAGAAGAAGACCTGCTCCTCGGAACCGTCGTTCAACTGTTCAAATCTATGGTCGAGGAAGGTCACGCGGAAATTAACTCCGCCAGCCTGACATGGGACTGGAGAAACAAATACATCGCTTATCTGAAAGACGGAAAATTGCCCACAGACCCAAAAGAGTCAAGGGCCCTGCGAACAAAAGCGGCCCGGTTCTCACTTGATCAAAACGGGGCCCTTTACAGGAGAACTTTCGATGGTCCCCTGGCGATATGCTTGGGACCGGGCGACACGGAATACGTGCTTTGAGAGATCCACGAGGGCACCTGCGGAAATCATTCCGGGGCAGATTCCTTCGTCCAAAAAGTGATCCGAGCGGGCTACTATTGGAACAGCATGGAGAAAGACGCCAGGGAATTCATCCGAAAATGCGACAAGTGTCAGAGGTTTGCCCCCATGATCCACCGGCCCGGAGAACAGCTGCATTCCATTCTATCGCCATGGCTATTCATGAAATGGGAGATGGACATTGTCGGCCTTTACCAACGGCACCAGGTAAGGCCAAATTCATCTTATTTATGAGTGACTATTTCTCAAAGTGGGTAGAAGCGCAGGCCTTCGAGAAAATAAGAGAGAAGGAAGTCATCAATTTTATATGGGAACATATCATATGCCGGTTCGGGATCCCGTCCGAAATAACGTGCGACAATGGGAGGCAATTCATCAGGAGCAAGGTAACGCAGTTCCTCGAGGACAACGGAATCAAGAGGATCCTGTCGACACCATATCACCGTGTGCAAACGGCCAAGCCCGAAGTTACAAATAAAACCATCATTCAAAACTTGAAAAAGAAACTGGAAAGCGCCAAGGGAAAATGGAGGGAAACGCTGCCCGAGTGCTGTGGGCATATCGAGCAACTCCAAAATCGAGTACCGGCGAGACATCTTTCTTCCTAGAATACGGTGCTGAGGCACTGATACCGGTGGAAGTCGGAGAACCAAAGTGCTAGATTCCAGCACACTAGCGAGGAGTCAAATAGCGAAGCCATGGCAACGACCCTCGCGCTGCTAAGCAAGGTCACCCTCAACACCAGAAAACCCTAATGAAGGGAAGCTGGGCTAAAATTGGGAAGGACCATACCGTGTCCTCGGAATAATTGGCAAAGGCTCATATAAGCTTGGTACCATGGAGGGCGAACAGCTTTCCGAGTAACTGGAATGTGTCGATGCTTAAGCGGTATTACTGCTAGGACGGTTGAATATGGAACCCCACAACATCTTCGAAACGGCCGTTGCACTCTTTCCCTTGATCGGATTTTTTATCCTGAAACAGGTTTTCTACCGGCAGGGGTTTTTAACGAAGGCAAAGCGCCGACTCCCTCCCAAGAAGACTCTAGCAAGCCACGGGACTTTTATTACGACCGACCCGGTGCCACAAAATGACGAAAAATGTACATCCGTACCGAGCAATAAAAGGATGTCTTCTCAGCATTTTATTCTCCGACAAAGAAATATTCAAGTGTATCCCTGACAGGGGCA
Source organism: Nicotiana attenuata (assembly GCF_001879085.1). Lineage (NCBI taxonomy): Eukaryota > Viridiplantae > Streptophyta > Magnoliopsida > Solanales > Solanaceae > Nicotiana > Nicotiana attenuata. The sequence continues at coordinate 255,380 of NW_017671030.1, forward strand.
CCCCTCCACCAAATGCATTCCGAAATACTCGGAGACTTAATGCGTACAATTGGGCATTCGGCCGGAACTCCGGGCTCGTAAAGCCCCTGCAACGTAGCTCCGAGTTCACAAAGAAGCGGTCTTCACGCTTAAACAACTTGATGACTCGGAGACTGACGGAAATCGCCATGCTACATCCCCCGAAAAAACTGTAAGACCTCAATAGGCATGACCAACTGTAAGACCTCAACAGGCATGAAAAATCCCGAAGTTTAGGTTATACGTCGCATTTGTAAGAATCCAAAAGGGATACCCTCGGTGTAGACGCCTAAACTATCACTCGGGGATCAAAAAATGGCTACGGCCAAACGCACATGAACTACGGATAACGACTGATACAGCCAAAAATAACGCGACTCGGGGACGCCCGACCGTCACTAAATAAAATCGCAGGCCATTACTTCGAATATACTTTGGAAAGAACCGTTTAAAACAAGCTTCCTCAACAGGCAACACGGGCTATTAACCTTCCGAGGTGCTCGAAATATCGCCGATAACGACTTGAAATTGAGGTTCTTCCAGAACCGACGACGGGTCAGGCAAAAAAATCTTTCAAAAGACCTTAACAAGCTTAAAACAAGCCTACAAAAAGCCCAAGGCAAAACAGCGTAAGAGCATTGTCGCCAGCTAAGCAAGCCTATGGGCCACATATCAAAGTCTCTACGACAAAAAGTCGTAAGAGCCATTGTCGCCAGCCAAATTGACCAACTTGAGGATTAAAGTGAGCTCAAATCGTAACTCGATTCGGAGACCGGATCCAAATAGTTAACTAAACAAGCCTACGGGCCACATATCAGAAGGTCTCTACGACCAAAAAGCATAAGAGCCCTTGTCGCCAGCCAAAACTGACAGCTTAAGGATCAATTAAAGCTCGAATGGCAACGCGATTCGGAGACTGGGCCCGAAATAAGTTAAATTTACAACATGCCTAAAGGCACGACGTAAGTGCCGCTATCGCCATCCAAATAAAGCCTTCGGGCCACCCACCTGTAAGGTCACCTCGACCTAGAGCATAAACTATCATTATCCACCCATGCGGGCAGGAAAAAACTCAAGGGTCAATTAAAGCTCGAGTCCAACGCGACTCAGAGACTGGACCACGAAGCAGCACAAACGACAAGGCCAGAGGGCTATATTAAGGCCGCGATGTTTCTGTTCGCCAAATCATTGATAAAATCAAAGCAGAAGGGGAAATGGAGTTGCAGAATTCTCCTCATATAAATGCCGAATTAAAGAAGTACTGCAAACAAAGAGACTAATGGAAAAAGATAGCAGGTCTAATTTACCCCCGAACCAACAGCCTCGAAGAGTTACATCCAAGCGATTATAGGTCCCGTGAGGGCCCTTCTCGACGGCGTCCCCCCTCTCCGAGGATGCGCCCCATTTTTTACCCCGCTCGAGCTGCCTTCAACGCGCCCTCAATAGGTAGCCCTCGAAAATGGCCAAGCATGACCCACGGTTCGAGGCAATGTAGGGCCAGCCCCCTTTGACCCCCTCTCAACACAGGAATCTGCGACGACTGATCCTCCCGTGCGAAGATACAAGCGCCTCGGCCTCAGATTTGATCCGAAGTAGTGCAGCCATCAACTCGGAATGAAGGTCCTTATACTTGCCGCTATCCTCTCCTTGTATCCTGAAGCTGGCGCTCGATCAAGGTAACTCTCTCCCTAAGGTCATCCCTCTCAGAGGACACCGCGCTTACGCGCCGGTTAAGCTCGGAGATCTCAGCACCCCTGGCCGAAGCTCCCTCTCAGCAAGGCGTTCTCCTTCTCAAACTGGCAAGAGTCAGGACCGAAGAGTTAAAAACGACGAAGTTCTACAAGGGCTCAAAGAATAGGCGAAGAGGGCAA
>NW_017671030.1:257293-283163 GCF_001879085.1 Nicotiana attenuata
CGCAATAAGATCTTCAATGTTCAAAACAATTATTCAATTTATCAAAAGCATGTTTGATTTTTCTTATGAATTAATATTTATTTCTATCTTTTTCCTCCTTACTTTACTTATACAGCATTACTATTACTTATCTTGATGAACCAATGACTGTGACATGCAATGAGACAATGCAACAAATGAGTATTGATTCAGAGGAAGATGACATACCTAATGAGATTGTCAAAGAAGTTGAGGACTTCGAGAACAGACCTAAGGCCAACCTGGATGAAACCGAAATTGTCAACCTGGGAGATGCAGAAAATGTCAAGGAAACGCGAATCAACATTCACCTATCGCCATCGGAGAAGAAAAAATACACAAAATTTCTAAAAGAGTATGAGGACATATTCGCCTGGTCGTATGATGACATGACTGGTCTGAGTACGTCTATTATAGCTCACAAACTGCCAACCAATCCAACGTGTCCACCGGTAAAGCAAAAGCTCAGAAAGTTCAATCCGGATATGAGTCTGAAAATCAAGTAAGAAGTCACCAAGCAGATCAAAGCTAAGGTTCTCAGGGTGGTTGAGCACCCGACATGGTTAGCCAATATCGTGCCAGTACCAAAGAAAGACGGGAAGGTCCGAGTCTGTGTCGACTACCGGCCAAAAAGTGATCCGAGCGGGCTACTATTGGAACAGCATGGAGAAAGACGCCAGGGAATTCATCCGAAAATGCGACAAGTGTCAGAGGTTTGCCCCCATGATCCACCGGCCCGGAGAACAGCTGCATTCCATTCTATCGCCATGGCTATTCATGAAATGGGAGATGGACATTGTCGGCCTTTACCAACGGCACCAGGTAAGGCCAAATTCATCTATTTACTGANATATGCCGGTTCGGGATCCCGTCCGAAATAACGTGCGACAATGGGAGGCAATTCATCAGGAGCAAGGTAACGCAGTTCCTCGAGGACAACGGAATCAAGAGGATCCTGTCGACACCATATCACCCGTGTGCAAACGGCCAAGCCGAAGTTACAAATAAAACCATCATTCAAAACTTGAAAAAGAAACTGGAAAGCGCCAAGGGAAAATGGAGGGAAACGCTGCCCGACGTGCTGTGGGCATATCGAGCAACTCCAAAATCGAGTACCGGCGAGACATCTTTCTTCCTAGAATACGGTGCTGAGGCACTGATACCGGTGGAAGTCGGAGAACCAAGTGCTAGATTCCAGCACACTAGCGAGGAGTCAAATAGCGAAGCCATGGCAACGACCCTCGCGCTGCTAAGCAAGGTCACCCTCAACACCAGAAACCCTAATGAAGGGAAGCTGGGCTAAAATTGGGAAGGACCATACCGTGTCCTCGGAATAATTGGCAAAGGCTCATATAAGCTTGGTACCATGGAGGGCGAACAGCTTCCGAGTAACTGGAATGTGTCGATGCTTAAGCGGTATTACTGCTAGGACGGTTGAATATGGAACCCCACAAACATCTTCGAAACGGCCGTTGCACTCTTTTCCCTTGATCGGATTTTTTATCCTGAAACAGGTTTTCTACCGGCAGGGGTTTTTAACGAGGCAACGCCGACGTCCCTCCCAAGAAGACTCTAGCAAGCCTACGGGACTTTTATTACGACCGACCCGGTGCCACAAAATGACGAAACAATGTACATCCGTACCGAGCAATAAAAGGATGTCTTCTCAGCATTTTATTCTCCGGACAAAGAAATATCAAGTGTATCCCTGACAGGGGCACCCCTCCACCAAATGCATTCCGAAATACTCGGAGACTTAATGCGTACAATTGGGCATTCGGCCGGAACTCCGGGCTCGTAAAGCCCCTGCAACGTAGCTCCGAGTTCACAAGAAGCGGTCTTCACGCTTAAACAACTTGATGACTCGGAGACTGACGGAAATCGCCATGCTACATCCCCGAAAAAACTGTAAGACCTCAATAGGCATGACCAACTGTAAGACCTCAACAGGCATGAAAAATCCCGAAGTTTAGGTTATACGTCGCATTTGTAAGAATCCCAAAAGGGCATACCCTCGGTGTAGACGCCTAAACTATCACTCGGGGATCAAAAATGGCTACGGCCAAACGCACATGACTACGGTCAAAACGACTGATACAGCCAAAAATAACGCGACTCGGGGACGCCCGACCGTCACTAAATAAAATCGCAGGCCATTACTTCGAATATACTTTGGAAAGAACCGTTAAAACAAGCTTCCCTCAACAGGCAAACAACGGGCTATTAACCTTCCGAGGTGCTCGAAATATCGCCGATAACGACTTGAAATTGAGGTTCTTCCAGAACCGACGACGGGTCAGGCAAAAAATCTTTCAAAAGACCTTAACAAGCTTAAAACAAGCCTACAAAAAGCCCACAGGCAAAAACAGCGTAAGAGCCATTGTCGCCAGCTAAGCAAGCCTATGGGCCACATATCAAAAGGTCTCTACGACAAAAAGTCGTAAGAGCCATTGTCGCCAGCCAAATTGACAACTTGAGGATTAAAGTGAGCTCAAATCGTAACTCGATTCGGAGACCGGATCCAAAATAGTTAACTAAACAAGCCTACGGGCCACATATCAGAAGGTCTCTACGACCAAAAAGCATAAGAGCCCTTGTCGCCAGCCAAAACTGACAGCTTAAGGATCAATTAAAGCTCGAATGGCAACGCGATTCGGAGACTGGGCCCGAAATAAGTTAAATTACAACATGCCTAAGGGCACGACGTAAGTGCCGCTATCGCCATCCAAATAAAGCCTTCGGGCCACCCACCTGTAAGGTCACCTCGACCTAGAGCATAAACTATCATTATCCACCCATGCGGGCAGGAAAAAACTCAAGGGTCAATTAAAGCTCGAGTCACAACGCGACTCAGAGACTGGACCCGAAGCAGCAAAACGACAAGGCCAGAGGGCTATATTACAGGCCCGATGTTTCTGTTCGCCAAATCATTGATAAAATCAAAGCAGAAGGGGAAATGGAGTTGCAGAATTCTCCTCATATAAATGCCGAATTAAAGAAGTACTGCAAACAAAGAGACTAATGGAAAAAGATAGCAGGTCCTAATTTACCCCCGAACCAACAGCCTCGAAGAGTTACATCCAAGCGATTATAGGTCCCGTGAGGGCCCCTTCTCGACGGCGTCCCCCCTCTCCGAGGATGCGCCCCCATTTTTTACCCCGCTCGAGCTGCCTTCCAACGCGCCCTCAATAGGTAGCCCTCGGAAAACTGGCCAAGCATGACCCACGGTTCGAGGCAATGTAGGGCCAGCCCCCTTTGACCCCCTCTCAACACAGGAATCTGCGACGACTGATCCTCCCCCGTGCGAAGATACAAGCGCCTCGGCCTCAGATTTGATCCGAAGTAGTGCAGCCATCAACTCGGAATGAAGGTCCTTATACTTGCCGCTATCCTCCCTTGTATCCTGAAGCTGGCGCTCGATCAAGGTAACTCTCTCCCTAAGGTCATCCCTCTCAGAGGACACCGCGCTTACGCGCCGGTTAAGCTCGGAGATCTCAGCACCCCTGGCCCGAAGCTCCCCTCTCAGCAAGGCGTTCTCCTTCTCAAACTGCAAGAGTCAGGACCCGAAGAGTTAAAAACGACGAAGTTCTACAAGGGCTCAAAGAATAGCGAAGAGCAAGGGATAGATAACCTATTCAGCAAAGAAAGCTTTCTCGCGCTCACGACGACTCACCTCTTCCTTACACCGGGCGAGGACCTGGTTATAAAGCGCCTCGGCCTGAAACCGCACAAAAGAGTTAAGAAGATAAAGGGGTGAAGCGGCCCGAAGCAGCAAATAATTCTAGGTGAAGTTACCCGCTCACACAGCCTGCCCATTTCGCCGAAGATAGTCAAAACGTCAACCTCGGAACTGCCTTCAAAAAATGATCGTCGTTCTTCCGATTGCGCCTCCGCCTTTGGTCAGTGCTCTCGCAGCGAAAAGCTCCTCGCGAGATCCCTCTTGCATACGGCAAGATGGAAGTAATTCCCCTTCGAGGAAGCAGCGATGTCCAACGAACTGACAGGGTTAACCTGAATCTCCGTCTCCAGTTCGTCCTGAGATCCAGCTCGAGGCCCCTCCAAACTGACTATCAGAGGTCCCCCAGTCCGGGGAGAACCCTGACCTCCTGTTAAATCAAGGTCAGTATTCTACACCCCATCTATTGCCTCGCCACCACGAACCCGAGCCGCATCAGCATCGGATCCTTGTCTGAAAGCGTCTACTCCCACGGCCCGGCAATCAATCATCCTCATACATCCTTCAAAGGGTGCCGAAAAACTACTTTCCCCCTCACCTTCAGCACGAGGATTTTCTGTCGCCCCGAGTACTGGAGCCAAAGGGTCGACATCGGAACCCTCCACTCTGCTCCTCTTGGGTTCCGGCAGCTCAGCTGGCAGGTTCTCCTTCCTCTTCCCCTCCACGTCATTGAGTGTCCCCTCCAACGGATGGTGCCTCCTTCACCGGTAGGATTCCTACCAAACCTTCATAGATGCAGATGTAAAATGCATGGATAAGAGAAAGCTACTAACGCCTCGCCAATGCCCGATTGCACGAATGCGTCAAAACTCCAGACTTACCAGGGCCTCTGGCCTCTTGACGGGCTCGGGATAAATCCCGCCACACTTGATCGGTATACGGGCAGATTGAGTGCAGACAATAGACCCAACCCCGAAGGTCCGGCACCGCGCCAGGGTAGATCGCCGCGGCTATAAGGATAAGAAAGGCAGAGTCAGATGCGTGAAGAAAAAGTTATAAAAAGAAATGGGGAGCAAGGGCACCGCAGCTACTTACGCCCAGTGTTCCATTCCTCAGGGAACGACATTTTTTCCGCTGGAATCAGATCGGATGTCCTCACTCAAATGAATCGGCTTAACCACGCATCATCTAATTCCTCAGCGGGAGCAAAAAGGGACCTCGAAGCTCGACAGCGAGCTTGATTAAACCTCCGCGAAGCAGGCGACGGCTGTACATTCGGATCAAATGATTTAGGGTGAAGGGCATCCCATCTATCATGCTCGTGTAGTGCCTGATCATATAAACCATGCGCCAGAACGAAAGGTGGACTTGACCTAGGGTCACCTGGTAACTCCGGCAGAAGTCAAGAATTACGGGGTCAATCGGGGGCGAGGACGGCCCTACCAGTCCCAAAGAAAATGGATAGGTATACACACTCAGAAAGCTCGCTTTGTGAGCCGTAATATCTTCATCCCGAGCGGGGATCTCCACAAGCACGGAATCTCCCCAGCAACAGTCCGCCTTCACTCTTTTGATGTCCGTTATAGAACTAATATACCGAGTCACGGGCTCACGACACCCTGACTTCGGGGAGGGCCTCTCGATCCTAAAATCGGAGGTCATCACAAAAGGTCCCGGAATGCACTCCTCAGCACGGGGCGGAGTAGCCACTTCACCCCGAGAGAGAAACGAGGTGGATGAGCCGGCAGCCTCCTGGGAAGCAGAAATTGTAGCATTCGTCATCCTTAGGCAAATTTAGGAAGAGGAGAAAAAGGGCAGGGCTCGAATTCCTGAGAAGGAATGAAAAACAAGGGGAAGCAAACCTCGCAGAGGGTTTTAAACGCAAAAGGGAATCCAAAAGAGGAGAAGTAAGTATTTATAAAAGCATCCTGGGCATATTGAAGGAAGACAACCGCCGCAGTCAATGTAGAAATCTGCAGGAACGGTACGTGAAACGCGTCTTAATATCCGGTATCCAAGAATGTCAGAAGAAGCAAGGGTTCAGAACCGTTTCTTATCGCTCCTCGTCGCCTTCACTTCAAGAAACGCGGAGACTATCTGTACGCGGTGAAATCAGAGGGACTGATTTCTCGCTATCAAGCCATCTCGGGTAAATACTTCGAAACCTCGAGGACACAAAGCCACAACTTAGTCCTCTCCCTCGGGGCTTGTTAAGATCTGATTCGGGGCCAGATGGAGTCGGAGGCCAGGATTAAAATGGGAAGCCCCCAAGACACGAAGCTGAGTCTAACATGGCCGGCCTATCCGGAACCTACGCTGAGGCCTTGCGTCAAGCCCTCACATCTCCATATTTCGTAAATTAAATATACATGTAACTGAGTTCCCCTCCTATATAAAGGGGAATCGCCCTACGTTGTAGGGGACTGATGTTACTCCATTTCTCCACAAGTGCAATAATATCTCTCTCTCTTTCACTTCTTTCTAAACTTATTGGCTCTCATTGATCAGAGGATACCTCGATATCCTTCGCTTTTATATGAGTTCTTCATCGTATAACTTGGTTTTGACTATAAAGAGCTTCATTTGATTATATCTCTAACTGTTATACTACCCTCGATTGTCCCCGATAGCCCGAGCTCGATCTCGAGGTCTACCCCGATGCCCTCATCGACCAAACCTACATTCGGGTAGCATGCCCTTCGGTTCGATCATTATCTCGTTTTGACTCATGCTCCATTGTTAAATTTTATATTATTAGCATCACTGCTCTAACAACTAGCTCGGGAATAGATCACGTATTTTTAGAGTCCCATTTTACAGATTCAATTGTCGTTACCATTTTCACGGTAAACAAAGTGCTGAACGAATTTCTTAAGTTCTGTTCTTGAATTTTTCAAACCAAGAAATGGATGCATTCTTGCTTTTTGGAATGACTAACGTTACTTTATCCAAATGAATTAGAACAACTTCTTCACTTAATTAGTTCAATTAAACCATATATAGCCACCTAGGATTTTTTCTTACTTAGTCACTTTATGTGGTAAGCTAGTGCTGCCACGTCTTTGCAGTGTAATTTTGTAAACTTTTATCCACTTATTAGTTAACTGGGTAATGTTCCGTTACCTGGTAATTAACCAATTATCCGTATAATTACGAATTATTTCCACTTACTTAAAATAGTACTCACTTTTCACATACCTTACTATCATGGCCATGTGGTACCTTGTATGGTACTAGTCCATAAATACCGGGTATTTTAGCTCGGGTCGTATTTTATCCCAAAATGCCAAATTTCAATGAAATTTATTTTCTCCGACTTGCTTCCCCTCTCACCTTCACGAATTTACTCATCACTTATAATCCTTATAATCTCCAAATAATATTTTCCTTGGACTGATGTCAATTACCTTACGACAAATTCAACGTACAATACTACAGGGTGCAATCTCGTCGTAACTTAATACTGCAAAGCGTAACATCACCGTAATATAATACTGCAGGACGGAACATCATCGTAATATTGCGGGGTGTAACACATATTATATACCTCGAGCCACACTGCTCAAAATTAATAACCACGTGAAATTCGACATCATGTAACCAAAGTGCATTACCATAACCACGGAGAGCAAATAAGACAATACCATAATCCGGAAAGAACATAGCCAATGCGCAATCAATCATGCAATACCCAAATACTCATCTCGCTCAAATTCCACTATAAAGCACAAATAGAACCGCACCGTGTGTGCATATAACCCAGGAATTGCAACCCCTCGTAGCATAGAAGAGTAATTCACAGATCATTTCAAAACACGAATAAGCTCAACAACAACTGAATGGCACATCCCCCAATAATAGCAGTATGGAGCAAACCAATCCGGCTCGGTGTAGAATACACATCCTAATTGGGCCTACCAATGGACCCCCAAATCAACTCTAGTCACCCACAAATAGATAAATAACCCTCCAAAATTCCACAATGTCTGAATCATATTAAGCCACAACTTCACAGTCCACAACCATGAAACAATCTGCTCATGAGAACTCCTAATCTTCGAATCTATAGAATACACCAATCACCATATCTGATCCCAACTCGTCCGCCCGAATGACTAACATATCTCCCATACACGATCATCCCACGAGGAATACTACTATAATTATTTCGTGCCATAAAGAAAAATTTGAATATCAGCAGTCGATCAACTAGGAGAGTGCCACAATACCAATGAAGTATTCGTAAATCAAAACACATTGCCCCTTATGAAATGTATACTCTCTCAAGCCATACCAAATAGTAATATCATTTACCTAATCATCTGAAACTGTCGATGCTGCCTAAGAATTTTATGACCTTCCCTCAAAACTGAATTGTGACATCGCTCATGCAAATCTCAATCCCACACAATACACCGCATATACCTTGCCATCATATGAAAAATACGAGAACTTCATAATCCACTCCAAGTCACAAGCAACTACACAATCAATCAGCCAAGGACCTTCTATTTGATCCCAAGAGTATTGCCACAAAGCACCTGTAGAAACCTACCACATCATAAGCACCCAAGAACCGATCATATCCATTATCGTACTGATCCAACCTACTACCAAGCTGTCCTATTTCTCCGAGTTCCTTCCCAATTGCCTTTGAATTGATACTTCTCCTTGCTAGAACACTACGATCCTTAACCAAAACTCACCCCACGAACTCTAACATGAACCACACCGCCCTAAGGCTCATAAGCCGCTGAATTCTCTCTCAAGCACCCAAAAGTAGCACAACCGAGACACCCACTCTAAAGAGACCTTCCATGAATCTAAAGTCGCTTCCTTCCCCTTCCTTCTACTGAAATGTAGAATCTATAATGATATAGAAATACCGCGAATCTCGACACCCTCCAATGAAAATCTCAGTTTCTAGCCATATACAAATCCTGAAAATTCCCAATTGCTACATATAAATCTTGAATACATTAGAACCATTCTCGATAGTCTTCTACTATGCTCAAATCTACATTAAACCGACCAACCAGGAGCGGACAAATTGTGCCCTATTAGCACACCTACACCGTAAGAATTAATCCACACCTCTAAGAAACCGAGTGAATCCCTACTCCATGCGCACTACATCCGTCACGAATAACAAACTCACATCATCCTGTGATCTCCATATACCCATAAAGTGTAATACATCATGCATCCAGAAATTTCCTTGCTTAGTTCATCCTCGAAACCAACATCTGTAAGTCATAACCGATCCACAAGTATGCCTCAGACTAAAACCGATGCGACACATAACCATATAATCAAATCGTCGATAGTAGACTTTCCCACTTGGCTCAAAGCCATGAAATAAAACATCTGATAACTCACAATAGCCATACCCCATTACTGTAGTGAGATTCAACTAAATCCTTCATAAGCTCGTGTAACACAAACCATCTAATACTTCAAATTATCTGCAAATCTCGCATTCACCCTTGTAACAGTTCAGCCAACATCCACAAGCGATCCAAACTCAAATTGCAAGACATATAATTTGCGGGTAAAAAAGAACTCTCTACAAAACCAGCATATGGATCACGCAACCTCAGGACACCCCGCAAGAGATAGCCCACCTGCTTTGCCTCTAACTGACATCTCTCTATACCCTTCACAGTCACAACTATTACACAATCACTTAACCTTCTTGAGTCTGAACTCACAACAGGATATGAAAATCTACTTCACTCCATAATTAAACAATATGAAAAATCCCTCAACACACCCACAACTCAAGCCAATACGTTAAATCAAGACAGAAATCAAGCACTCAATAGTCCTTTTTACATCTAATGCAAACTCTTCTCGCCACATTGAAACTATATGAACACATCTCGCAGTCACAACATACTCATGATGTAGCCATCCAGCCACTCATCGAGCCACGAATTCCACTCATAGGGACACTATTGGACATATAAGTCCAAAAGCACCTACTCACACAAACGAAATCTCCGTGTTAAAGCTACAGTGAAGACCCGGCCTCAAGTCCTCCAGACTTGCCCATCATCATCACACAGAAATCACATCTCGCACCTCATCCATAGAATCACAAGCCGTCGATGCATAGCTGATACCGAGCGTTCACAAGCGCATACTAATGCGTGGAAGGAATTCAAAGAGTTACGCTTCAAGCTGAATCAATCCCACACGATAAGGAAAGAAAGATGGGAAGTATATCCTAAGTGTCTTGTAGCCTCTCGAAGATAGGTATGGATGTCATCATACTGATCAGCAAGACTCTACTAAACACTTGCTCATGACTTGTATAACCTATGAACCTAGAGCTCAGATACCAATCTGTCACAACCCGAAATCCACTAGTCGTGATGGTATCTAACCCAACCCGCTAGGTAAGCCAACTAATAACTGTCCAATTCCAATAATATTAATAAGACAACTAGACAAAAGGAATTCTCTAAATCTTATACATTTCCCAAGGACTAGTAGTACAAATTATGAGCTCCTAAGAATAGAGTTTACAAAGCTGTAGTGAAGTAAATACATCTTCTGTTTGAAAAGTACATAAACAGAGTTTTATAAATCTAAGGCTACCATGAACAAGAGGCAGCTACAATAGGGACGCAGGTACATCTTCAAATCCAGCTCTCATCGAACAACACAACAACAACAGCCAACATCTGCATGCAAGGTGCAGAAGTGTAGTATGAGTACAACCGACCCCAAGTACTTCAATAAGTAACAAACCTAACCTTAAGTTGAAAGAAGTGACGAACCGGAACATAGGTCGGGTCCAACACCAATAACCAACAGCAGTTCATAACAATGTAAAGCAAATAACAAAAGAAGTAACTCGAAATTTAAACTGCTCAGATATTTCGTAATTCTCAAAAATAGTTCCGCTTTTCAAGTTTATCAGTGACAACCCAAATCCTTTATCGAAATCGTCGAAAAATATGAGATAGTTTGAAAACTGTAATTTTTCTAAAAATCCTTTCCACAATAAATAAGATGTTTTATTTTCTTTCCAAATAGCAAGTGTAAAATATCTCTCTATTCTCATATACCAATATGTGTGAGAAGTCATGAATGACGTGACACCGTACAACATGAGAAAAAATATATCTCTATGCCTGTATGTCATGTGTACATGGCAATGCCATGTATCTTAGAGATGAATCATGTGCTCACACTCTCAGAGTACTCAATCTCACTGTTTCACACTTTCTGTTCATCATGCCCAATCACTCAGTACTGTATATGGCTAATCCGGCCTAGGGAAGATCCATCCCAGAATATATACATCAACTGACCAACAGTCACTCACTACTGAGTAGGGCCAATCCAGCCCATGGAGAAGATCCATCTCCTGGTACATGATGCTTCGGACAAGATCGATGTCCAGGGAAGATCCATCCCTCAATATAATCAACCGCGCTCACTAGGGATGTGTACAGACTCTGAAGGGGATCCTACAGCCCAAGCGCTATCATAAAATCAGTATAACCATTACGGTGTGCAGCCCGATCCCATAACTGTCACTCATAATCAAGCTCTCGGTCTCACTCAGTCATCAATCTCTCCAGTCTCACTCACAGGCTTACAATGTCATGAAACTAGCCCGACAACAATTAATGATGTATAAATAAATAACAACTGAGACTGAGATATGATATGAATGCATGAATATGATTGAGTACGAAATATCAGTAAAATCAGTGAGATGACAGCAAGAACTGACCACTATGGATCCCAACAATATTGGCATAAAGCCTAAAGATGATATCTAGCATGATTGACAGCTCAATTACTTTATCACATGGTGAAAACACGGATATCAAAAAAATAGGACCACTATACAGTGCCATGGAACAACAGAGTCACAATTCCTATGGTCCACGCCCACACGCCCGTCACCTAGCATGTGCGTCACCTCAATACCAATCACATAACACGTAATTCGGGGTTTCTACCCTCAACACTAAGTTTAGAAGTGTTACGTACCTCGAACAAGCCAATTCCAATACCGAGCAAGCCAAACGACGCTCTAAAAATGCTATCACATACGTAGACACCTCCGAACGGCTCAAAACTAGTCAAAAGCAACTCAAATACATCAAATAAAGCCCAAGAAAATAATTCTAAATGATAAAGATCGAATCCTTAATCAAAACCCAAAACCGGCCAAAAATCACACTCGGGCCCGTGCCTCGGAACTCGACAAGACTCACAAAATCCGACAACCCATTCAATTATGAGTCCAACTATACTAGTGTCACTCAATTCCGACTCCAAATCGATGTTCAAAGCTCAAAAATTCATATTATGAAACTTTAGGCCAAAACCCCCAATTTCCTCTTTAAAATTCATCAACCAAACACTAAAATAGAAGATAGATTCAAGAAATATAACCAAAACCAAGTAGAGAACACTTAACCAAATCATATGGTGAAGATTGCTTCAAGAATAGCCTCAATCCGAGCTCCATAGCTCCAAAAATCTAAAAAAAAAATGGCTAAAACCCTCGAAATAGAGTACTTTATACTTCTGCCCAGACATCCTCTTTCGTGAACGCGGGAAAACCACCGCATTCGCGATGAACAAAATATCAGCCACCAAAAATGCTCTACGCGTTTGCAGCACAAGCCTCGCGAACGCGATACACACTGGAGACAGAACTACGCGAACGCGGCACAAGCCTCGCGAACGCGATGAAGAAGGGTCCTCCAGCTCCCAGCTCAACTCTACGCGAACGCGATCCCCATACGTGAAAGCGAAGAAGACTTGCCCCAACACTATGCGAACGTGAGACATAATTCGCGATTGTGAAGAACAAATTCTATTGCCATCAAAATACACTACGTGTTCGCGATACTTGTCACGCGAATGCGATGAAGGGCTGTGACACCAGAAACCAGCAGAATACAGCAGTGCCAAAATGAAGGAGAATGGCTCGAAATCAATCTGAAATACACCCGAGCCCCTCGGGACCACGTCCAAACATACCAACAAGTCCCATAACATAACACGGACCTACTCGAGGTCTCAAAACACATATAAAAATATCGAAACGACAAAACACACCTCTATTCGAAATCAATGAACTTTGAAACTTCAAACTTCCACAACTGATGCCGAAACCTATCAAATCACATCCGATTGACCTCATAATTTGAACACAAGTCACATTTGACATTACAGACCTGTTCCAACTTCCGACATTGAAATCCGACCCCGATATAAAAAAGTACACTCCCGGGCAAACTTTCCAAAATTCTAACTTTCGCCATTTCAAGCCAAATTCTACTACGGACCTCCAAATCACAATCCGAACGTGCTCCTACGTCCAAAATCACTCAATGGAGCTAACGGAACCATCAAAAATCCAATCCGAGATCAAATATTAAAAAGTCAAATTTGGTCAACTCTTCCAATTTAAAGCTTCCTAATTGAGAATCGTTCTTCCAAATCAATCCCGAATAACCTGAAACCAAAATCGGCGATTCACATAAGTCATAATACATCATACAGCCCGTAAATTACCGAGCAAAGTGCAAATGCTCAAAACGACCGGTCGGATCGTTACATGCATGCCACAACGGTGTAGGATCGGGTTGTAACCACAATAATAATATATTAAGGATCGGGTTGCCGCCGCAACCATAATGAATAAAGGATCGGGTTGCTGCCCCATTGGATTGGGTTGCTGTCGCAACAATAAATTCATGCATTCTTACATGCAACCTACACGCATATATGTCCATGCACTTTTAGATATATTATTTATGTTCGCATGACTTGTAAATAAGTTGTTGAACACTGAAGAAGTTTCAGATTGACGTAAAGAAAGAGATTTCTTCTTGCCTTGATATACGGAACTTATGTAACGGTATACGTAAAACCACCATGTAGTAATTAATATGGAATTGGAATCTTATCATGTATAAATACTCTATCATTACGTAGGAGCATTTCAGTTAGTACTAATTGATGCATATTTCCTTTGTATGTGCATGTGGGATTTCGTTGCATGTTTTGACTTGGAAATTTGGAACAATATGTTGTTATCTTGTTCCTTGAATGTGTATCTTGTCATTGCTATTCATTGCTTATTTAGCTTGTTTTTAGTTATTCCTCCTGTTATTTTCCTATGCTTACAAATTGTCCAGTTTATATGAGTAGGTATCTTTAACCCTAAACCTTGCCACTACTTCACCAAGATTAGTCAAGATGCTTGCTGAGTACATGAGGTCGGTTATACTCATACTACACTTCTGCCCATTGCGTGCAGATATTTGGAGCTAAGCAGCTGCGAAGTTCAAGGCCGAGCATTGAGGATTCGGTGTTCTATCTATCTACTATTATTTTGTTCATGGTAGTATATGACATGATTCCTATTTATGTAACTTTCAAACAAATGATGTAATTCTTCTTGCCAACATTGTAACTCAAACTTTAGTTGCTCATGACTTGTACCACTAGTTCTTGAAAGTTGTTTTAATATTTCGCATTTTATTTCGATATTCTTTAATGATTTCTAGCTTAGACTCTGTTATGTATTAGTTGGATTATCTAGCAGGTTGGGTTAGGTGCCATTGGTGGGATTTTGATCGTGACAATTTGGTATCAAAGCACTAGGTTCATAGGTTCTATGAGTTATGAGCATGTCAAGTAGAGTCTTGCAGATCGGTATGGAGATGTTTATACTTATGTTCGAGAGGCTGCGAGATATTTAGGAAACTTCACTTCCTTCTTTCCTTATCGTGCGACTTTGTTTCAGCTTGAGGTTTAAACTTCGATCCTTTCCATTTTTTCGTATGCAATTTTGAAGACATGTTATTTGATAAGCACCTACGATTTGTGATGTTGTTGTAGAAGTGCTACGAGACAGCTATGTGATAGGTGTTGTGTCTTAAGGACTATGTTTCGAGAGTTTGGATATAGTGAGAAGGGTTGTTTGAGATGCTACATGGTCAGTGGCGGAGGCAAGATCTCTACGAACGGGGTTCAAAAAATTTTTTTTGTAGCTAGTGGGAATTGAACCCATGACCTTATGTAGATTTTGAACCCCCTTGACCACAAAACTACACTTTTGGATTGTGTTGAGGGTCTTCAAAACTTAATATATAGTGGTAAAAAATAGATTTACCTTATATATACAATGTAATTTTTCGGCGAAGGGTGTTCGGGTGAACACCCTTGCGCCCCTAAATCCGCCCCCTTGTACATGGTAGGCACGTTGGATTATTATCTCAGGGTGTAGTTTAGCTTTAGGGTACATGTGTATTGGTGGATCTTTAGCTATTCATTAGTGGTATGGGACGAGTTCTTGCATATTGTTGACAGGTGTAGACTTGATAGACTTAGCTGAACATATAGAGGTCAGAATCCTGGTAAGGTCAGAGAAAGGTGTCATGTTGAGGCTTAGCATGTGGGTTGTCTTCTATGATGAGGTTTGAGGTTGTAAGATTCCCTTATGAGGTTACCAGGTGATTTAGGATGATGTGATTAGGGCTTTACCCTAAGTGGGGGAGTTTATCATCGACTTTTGGGTCATGTGGGCGTGTGTTGTTTCTGGATTAGGTATATGTGTGGACCTAGAGTGACTTGAGTAGAGTGGCGTCAAAGTCGACTCAAATTGGGATTTATCAGATATGTGATATACTACGCCTGAGTGATGTATAGGGATTTCGTAGTGACTTAGGTTCGACATTTATTGTGGTTATAGCATGAAATAGGAAGATACTCACTCGGAAGTCTATCATCTAGGTTACTCCTTCTGATGGGATGAGGTGCAGTAGGGAACAGATTGTTCGATATGCTTGGTTATGTATTGGGGCACTAGAGTAGAGTGGTTGATTTTTAGGATATAATTTCAACGGGTTCGAGTTTCTAGATGTGACACTTTTGCGGTTGGACTTTTGAATTTGGCAGCCTGCGTGGCTAGGGTGGTTTAGATAGACTCAGTCCTGATAGCATATTTTGAGCAAATGAGTTTAGAGAGCCTATGATGTATTTGACCGTGACTTTGAGGTAGATGTCTTTTATGAGTATGGAAAGTTTATTGTTGTGATTGTATTCTTTGAGATGGTATGCATCTAGTCGATAGAGTACCTTTGGGGATGACTATCATATTTGTGATTTAGAGTTGGTAGTATATTTTGGTATTTTCATATGGCATTGTGATGCGCGTGGTAAGTCGCGTGAGATTTAGATTGGGCATAAAGGGTTGTCGTTCCATTCCGAAAGAAAGGCTACAAGTTGGAGATAGTGCGAGATATTTTAGAGGCTTATGAGAGTGATGGTACTATCTGGAGTTGCCAGAGAAATATGTATGTGTTGTAGGAGATGCATAGCGTCTTGACTTGTGAGTGCCTTGATTAAGTACTATAGAAATTGCGTGTCTGGTTACCGTTTGTAAGGCCCCGTAAAATTCTTCCTGAAAACCAGAATATCATGGTGCCAAGTTAGGATTATGTGTTAGAAATTGTTGAAATTTTTCGAGACGAGCTTGTTCGCCGTGGTTCGGACTTTTTGGATTGAACTGTGCATTAAAAAGTTAACGAAAAATGTTCGCAGAAAATGCATTTTTGCGGCCCATTATGTGGCTGCATAATGACCGCAGAGTGAGGCAGTCTTTTGGGCCAATTTTGATGTCATTTCCGCAGTCCATTATGCGATCGCATATCCATTATGCGGACCGCATTTTTGTCGCACATCTGTCCTTGGTCTTTTCTGAAGGAGGATTCTGCGGCGCATTATGCGACCGCAGAACAGGTCTGCGGACCGCATATTGGCCACAGACCCAGGCAGTAAATTGAGGCCCCTGAGGGCCACTTTCATGGTCATTTTACGGGCCGCATAGTCATTATGCGGTCGCATACGCGACCGCATATTTGTGTCGGGGCTCCTATTTTCTTATTTTTAAACCCACCCCATTCCGTTAAAACACCCATTTTGGAACATTTTAGACACATTTTCTGATATTTCTAGAGTGAGAGAGAGAGTGTCCTAGACGGAGGGCCTAATCTTCATCCAATTGTTCTTCAATTATCACTTAAACCTTTGAAGATACTCAAGTGAGGCACCTAAATCTTCATCCCAATAGGTAAGACATCATCACCTCAGATCTTAATTTCAAACATAGCTATAATGGGTCATTAGTGAGGTAATTCATGGGAATGAGGGTGATTACATTGCATGCATGTGTTCTTAGAAGATATGGGGGAATTGCAAATCAAAGATAGAGAGGCATGGGGAATGGGTTGGTGTAATCTTGCATAAAGGTCCATAAAACCTTAATGAACAGATAATATTTGATAAAATGCCCAAGTAAGCTAGGATTATGATCATTTTCCTAATTATGGGCTCAATTGTGCTACATTGCTAAAATAGATTGAAGTTGTGAACATTTCGGAACATTGTAGGAATTAAGAGAAGCTCAATTGAGGTATGTATGGCTAAACCTCTTTCTTCTTAGAATCGAAATTCCCTGGTGTTCGTGTAATCGGTGAAAGTTCCCAAATTGATCATACCAGAATTGACTATCCCAAATGTGTCGTGTGGAATGATATGTGTTCGATATTTATACTAAATGCTTATCATGTCATATCTTCCTTTGTGAATATGTTTAACAATGTGGAATATGTGTTGAGAAAGGTTAAGAATTCATGTCAAAGAAATTGAATAAAGGTTGTTGTGCCAATTCGTATGAAAATCCTCTATGTGCTTAGAATTTCCAAGCTTTTCCCTTATGTGTGAAATGCCATACATGATAGGCCTTATTGTTGTTGATGATAATGTTATTGAATATGTAAAAAGGGAAACTTGAATTGTAAGATACGGCCAAGTTCCAAGAATGACTTAATAAATAAGGCTACCCGTGCCATGAAATGAAAAATGGGAAAGAAATGTAAATTGAGATGAACGATTGAAAGGATGATGTCTCAAGTGAGATGGCCTAGCCGATCGGGCCGTGATCGGACACCATGCCGCACACATGGTTGTAATTGAGCTGGATTGATTGATTTGAAATTGTAGATATGGTTGATGTCTCAAATAAGATGACCTAGCCGATCGGGTCGAGATCGGACTTCGTGTAGGAACACGGTGGTATTGTGGATTGTGGCACATGGCACTGAGATTGTCAACCTAATAAGATGAAAATTTAATCGGAGACCTTGTGATTCTTACTTGATGATTTTCGTATTCGCTTGAAGCTCTTATTGAACACCATGACTGTTTTCTCTATGTTTCATTGTTCATTATATTAAGATTGATGTTTAGCTTTATATACTAGTACTATTCGATAATACTAACGTCTCTTTTGCCGGGGGCGCTACATCTTTTAATAGATGTAGGTGGTTCCATAGCCGACATTGTTGATCGCAGCTAGTGGTGCATTGTCTTCATCTCCCCAGCATACTTGGTGAGCCCCATTTCTTCCCAGGGCCATGTAGTACATCTTTTGATTATATGCTTACCATGTTTTGTTATAGCCGGGGCCTTGTTGCCGGCACTTTTGTAGCACTTTCTTTTGTATCTACTTAGAGGCTTCCTAGACATTTATGTGGGTTGTGTATAGGTATTGTAAAGGGTCAGTGTACTATGTCGTGTTTGAAACCCTTGTTCTTTCAAATTCTAAAGTGTATGAAATTTGAAAACTTATTAATGTTGTAAGCAATGAATCGATTTGGGGATGTTTAAAAATCTTCTCACTGTATAATTAATAATAACATGTTCTCTTGATTCATGTCGAGTTTGGTAGAAAGCATCTAACAGGCTTGCTCGGCCGAGTTTACTCGGTTGAGCGCTGGTCGGCTCCCCGAGCTTGGGGCGTGACACCGTTGATGTTTAGTTTTTTGGCTACTTGACGTGTCAGACTGATAGAAATATGATTTATGAGCGGCTTGTGTGTAGGTGACGGCGCAGTCATTTGAGTGGGTGAATTGGAGATTACGTATAGAAATCCTTGTGTTCTTGAGTTTTAGAGGCCAGATTTATTTTCTGGAGGCATGACTATGTACCTATTTCAAAATGGTTTGAATCGGTTTGGGGGCTATCGATAGTCCTATGGAGGATATGTATTGTATGTTGGGTCAGATCTGGTTACTCACTGCAACATTTACTATAGATGTGCCATCAAGTATAGTTAGTCCTATTCATGCTATTAAATGTTTCATGTTTTCTTCTCGTATGCTAAGATGGGTCGTGAGACTACTTAATTATTCTAGGTTAGAGACCATGACTAGGCTTTGATGCTTTATGTTGAAATTGAACATCCTTTGTTTGATGGTTATGTGTTTAAGCTGCAATTATAGGTTACGTGTAGGCATATGCCATGGTTAGAGACCATCTCATGAGTTCACGCATACATCGTCGTATCTTTATTTATTATGTCCTTGTGCATCTTATTGATCATCTCTGAAACGTGTGCATAAATTCTTAGAAATGAAAGTCTTATATTAATTTACATACTTATGGCACATTGGGACATTTTGAGTGTATTGAGATGATTGTGGCACGAGGTGTGTGCTGTGCAGTTATTATGATATTGGCATTGTTGTGGCACGAGGCTTATGCTGTGCAGTTATTGTGATATTGTCACTAATATTGTAGCACGAGGTTTCTATCATGCGGTTATCATGATGGGATGGGATTCCTTGTGTTTATTTCACGAGTTTTGCTTCTCCTTTATGTAAATGGTACATATGGCTATGTTTTGTTGCCCTGCCTGCTAAACTTGCTTGATAGTTCTCTTATTCGATTCTTTTACAATTATTTATCATATTTGAGTTATCACTTGTTTGATGCACAGACCACGTGTATGAAATTACATGTAGCATTTGTTGTGACTTGTTAGCTGAGTAGCTTGTATTGGGTGAGGCAAACTTAGCAAACTTGGAGTTAGTGCAATCAGATTTGGATAAGGTATGTTTAGAAGAAGAATGCCATTCCACAACTTAGAAATTGGTAATGGTCCTTATCGGGTGAGTGAGCTCCATGACTTGTTTATATGATGGTGGATATGAGTTTCTACAGGTTTAACTTATCATTAGTAGTGTTATGAAGAGGCAACATGTTGATCTATTTGAGTTTGGGCATTTGACAGATACTGGGTTTGACTACGGGTTGTGTTATCACGATACAGTATGGCTAGAGAGCAATATAATACGTGATATATCATGTGGTTGTGTTTCATTAGTTCATCTATGACTTGATAGTGGTTATTTAAGTTAATATTGTAGAGCTATTCTGAGAATCAGGTTTTGGAAGGAGATTCCAGGTATTGATATGCGTTTGAAGGCTTATACTAGGTTAAAGGGTAGATCTTCGGTCGTGATGTGTTAGTGGATTGGTATACGTAGGGTGTAACGACCCGACCGGTCATTTTGAGTAATTTAGTCTCGTTTACCCTATTTGATGCTTTACATATGTGTATTTGTGGCTATGTAACTTGCCTGGTTGGTTAGTTTGGTTCCGAAAAGGTTTCGGAGTGAATTGGGATACTTAGTCCCAAGGTTAGAAGCTTAAGTTGTAAGAGTTGACCGGAGTTTGACTTTTGTGTAGATAACTCTGGAATAATGTTTTGATGGTCCTAATAGCTTCGTATGGTGATTTTGGACTTAGGCATATGTCCGGAAGTAGATTTGGAGGTCCGTAGATTGATTTGATATTTTTTGGCGAAAGTTGGAAGGTTGATAGGCTTGACCGAGAGTTGACTTTGATGATATCGGGTTTGAATTTTCGTTTCGGGAGTTAGAATAGGTCCACTATTTCATTTGTAACTTGCATGCAATATTTGAGGTCATTCAGAGTTGTTTAGGCTTGTTTGGCGTAAGTTCTGAATTTGGAAATTTGAATTAATTCCTTAGGCTTGAATTGAGGTGTGATTCATGGTTTTGATGTTGTTTGGTGTGATTTGAGGTCTCGAGTAGGTATGTGTTATGTTTTGGGATTCGTTGGGGTGATTGGACAGGGTCCTGGGGTCCTCGGGTGTGTTTCGTGTGGGTTTCAGACCATTTCTCCATGTTACGGAACTGTTGATTATCAGCCTTTGTTTTCTTCTTCGTGATCACGAAGAAGCAATCGCGTTTGCGGAGGGTCTTTGAAAGGAAGATGAGTTTGTTCTTCGAGTTTGCGAAGAGATGATCGCGTTCGTGAAGCTTTGGGTGGCACTGGCCTTCGCGATCGTGTTAGGTAAGACGCGTTCACGTAGAAGGGGAGGTCGGCTGGGGTGTCGGGCCTTTAACCTTTGCGATCGCGAGAGGCGGACCGCTTTCGCATAGGGTCAGGATGGTTGTGCATCGCATTCGCGACCAAGGTCTCGCATTCGCATAGTCCATTTCTGGGACAATGTTTGGCTGTTCTTCGCGACCGCGAAATTGGTCCCACAATCGCGAAGGGTATGTCTAGGCAGATATTTTTGTCATTTTAGCATATTTTGAGTTGTAAGACTCGGATTTGGGAAATTTTGAAGAAAATTTTCACGACTTGGATTGGGGTATGTATTTTTGAATTGGATTTGTTAATTATTCATGATTCCAACCTTGATTTTAGCATTTAATTGGTGAATTAAAGTGAGGAAATTGGGAATTTTAGTAAAAACTTTCCTAAAGCATAAATTGATGATTTGAGGTCGGATTTGGATGAAACACATATATTTGGACTTGTATCGTAATGGATGTTCGAATTTGTAATTTTAGTTGGGTTTCGAGGTGCGGGATCGGGGTTGTCTTTTTGGGTTGACTTTTGATTTTTGGTTAAGGATCTTAGCTTTATCATTTGGAATTAATTCCTATGGCTTTTATTGATGATATTAAGATATTTTGGCTAGATTCGAGTGTGTGGAGGTTGACTCACATGGGAAGGGCTTATTAGAGGATTAATTTGGCTTGCTTGAGGTAACTATCTTACCTAATCTAGGTTGAGGCACTAGTTGCCTGAGTTATTTGTGTAGCTACGTGCTATGGGTGTCGCATATGTGTATGGTTAAGCTTATGTGCGTGCACAAGGGGTATTTTTCATGATCAAGGTAGTATTTAGGTTATGATATGCCTTGGATTGATTGCTAAGCTTCATGTTGTGACGATTCTTATACTTATACCCCTGTTATGAGCTATTTGAGCCATGTTTGAGGTTACATAGAGGATAATCTCTTGATTGAACCCGATAATTGCTACTTTTGTGGTGTATTCGCCTTATTTGAGCTATGATAGCATACTTTGCACATGCATTTACCTTAGCATGTCACTTATACCAGTCCAAGAGTATGAAATTTGATGTTCTTTGATCATGTACTTGTATTCTTGTATATCTGCTTTCTGTGTGATGTGGATTGGACTGGTAGCCTATGGCCATGCCGAGTGGATTGTAGTAGTGAGCCTGTGACCATGCCGTGCGGATTGTTACATTCTGAGCCTGTGACCACGTCGGGTGGATTGTTATATTGAGCTTGTGACCACACCGAGCCGATTGTGATATTGAACCTGTGATCATGCTGGACGGATTGTGATATTGAGCCTGTGACCACATTGGACGAATTGTGATACTGGTACGTGAGTTGTCCGTAAGGTTGATATTATTAGCCCGCGAGTTATCCGTGCAGCACATGAGTTGTCCGTGCAGTTGATATTATTAGCATGTGAGTTGTCCATGCAGCGTATGGATAGGGATCCATCCCCCTATCTTGAAGGTGTACATATAGTTATTAAGGAAAACTGATCAGTGGTTTGGTACGGTTATAACAATTCTGAGGAAAAGCTGGCCAGTGTTTCATTTGGTTATTGCATTTCATCATTATTTGCAATTTCCTTGGTTATTTACCTAATTTAATTGCATATCATCCTTATATGATGAACTGCTGACTGAGCAGAGTATGTTAAAAAGGTTATGTGCACCAAGGTAGTTCATTATGATATTTATGACTTGCTCGTATTATTGTTTTGTACTTCTTGAGTTCATGAACTGTACAGGTGATTAGCAGATATGATTTTAATTCTTGCTTCTATTACCTCGCTGAGGTTAGTTATGATACTTGCTGAGTACGTGGGGTCGGTTGTACTCATACTACATTCTGCACTTAATTATGCAGATCAAGTGTCGGACTAAATTGTGGCTAGTTGTGAGGTGTTGTTGTGAGCATTTTGGATAGACGAGGTAGAGTTGCATCCCCGACCGTAGTCTCTTTTCCTTTTGTACTATTAATTCTATTCAGATAGTATCATTATTTTGTATTCTAGACTTGTACTTTTAACTAGAGCTCATGACACTGACTACTAATTCTAGGGAGTTGTTGTATTTCGCAATTATTCATGTTATTAGCATTAGACTTGTAATATTTCTTTGTTGTTTTTTGTTATTGCGTTCCGTTGTTGTTATGTTGGATTGCCTAGCAAGTGAGTTTGGCGTTATCACAGCTGGTTGTGATTTTGGGGTCGTGACATAGGGTGACGTGGGCTACTTATGAAGAGGTGTATGATGAGTCTAATCAACTATCTGACAGGTTTGAGCGACTCTTAGCATGTTCGAGGACGGACGTATGTTTAAGTGGGGGAGAATGTAACGACCCGACTATTCCCGACTATTCGCTTTGAATTATAGGCTCCGTTTAGCAATCCGACACTTCGAGTAGGTTCATTTGATATTTTAAGACTTGCGTTTGAGGTTGGTTTTGAATTCCGAGAGGTTCGGAATTGTTTTAGAAGAAGAATTCTATTTTTAGAGGCTTTAAGTTGGAAGAGTTGACCAAGGTTTGACTTTTGAGTTAACGAGCTCGGATTTGTGATTGAGATAACTTATGACGATTATACTTTGTGGTAGTCAAAATATAAATAAAGTAAATTAATTTACTTAACATATTAAAGATTTGATGACTTTGAAAATTAAAAAAATTGCAAGCAGCATAATAAGATCTTAAATAAAATATCTATACTATAGAAGTAATGTGAGATTATTTTAATAATACTCAAAAATAATATTGGTAAATTGAAATAATACATGAATATTTTTCAGCATTAAAATTAAAGTGAATAAATTAAATCTTCAGGCGTAGAAAAATTGTATTATACTTTTTATATTAAGCAAGGATATTTCATCAAATGGTAAACTTTTTCAGTGTCATATGAAAATATAAGAATACTAAATCATGATTAATACAATAATTACAAGTAATGATAAACCAAAAAAATTTAAAAAAAAATATTGAAGGATGAGACTTATTTAAATAAGATGAGAAAGTGTCTTTAGACTATGATGAAAAAAGTCATATAATAGTAATACCGCATAAATGAAATATTAATAAAATCAAAACTAAAAAATGTTTAACAATGAAAGAATTTCAAGTAATGAGTAAATAAGCATACTGTTTACCCTGGAATCCGGATAACAATTGAATTTATATGGGGTTTTAAGGATCCGTGAACTAAAAGATACAAAAGGTTTGGATTGAGAAAATAAAAGATAAAGACTCAACAATTGCTGTTAAAGTAAATAATCGCACAATATAATATTGCTTAGAACAATTGTGCTTGATAACGTACAAGAATTGAGAGAGATGGTACTGTAGTGTAATGGTTTCCGATCCCCTCTTTATGGGGTCTTCTCCCCTTTTATACATTCTGATTAAGGGTAAAAATAAGGTAGGTAAATCAATTACATCGTGGATCCCTGTAATTACGCCTTAATGGCCTGAAGTGGTTGAGAAAATCACGTTTGGGCGAGATATCCGGCGACGCTTGGTTATCCGTTACGAGTCCGGCTCCCGACCTTGTGTGTTTCTCCATCCGGTGGTGACTCATATCGAGCTCTGCAACGGTCTCGAAATGACTCGACCTCGGTTGTTGACGTGGCCGTCGTTCTACCTTGCATCCAGGTCGGGTTCGATGGCCCCGACTTGCCCCGGACCGGACCCAACCCGGTCGGGCTCAAGCAAAAAGGGTATCACCCAATACAGATAGTCCCCTCGTTTATTAGAGAGTAATGATAATAAACGATATGATCGGTGACGTGATGCCCCTGACGTATGGCCATACGCCAGCTGAAAAAGCCATCGAGTGCTCTGACCACGTCTGCTGCAGGCATTTAACGCTTCTCTTAATTATCTGTCGCTTCGTGTCTGTACGTTCTTACCGAACTCCAACGTCGCGGTTTCGATCTTGCATCGGACGTCACCAAAGCCGCCGAAGCTGAGGACGCTTCGAGAAGGGCGACGTTCCCCGAAGAATTCGAGGATGACTCTGATTGACTCCGGGAATAGGCTATGCTTTGTTTTGTTTTCCCCTCTTATGTAATTGCTCCGGTAGCGAGCTTTTTTATGAAACATTGCCCTTTGCCATCTATTGCTCCTTTTTCAATCTTGTTATTACTTTGCCTTTTATCTTTTTGGAACGATGGTAGTCCTTTATGTTTTTCGAAGTAGTCTCCGAGTGAATGTATTCGAACTCAGGTGAACTTCGACCTTTGGGCTTTCTCAAGGCAGTCCCCGAGTGAGTTGATTCGAGCTCGGGTAAAAAATCAAACCTTACGTTTTTCAATATAGTCCTCGAACGAGTTTATTCGAGCCCAGGTGAAGTCTAACCCTTAGGTTTTTTCGAAGCAGTCCCCGAGTGAGTTTGGTCGAGCTCGGGTGTAGTTCAAACCTTAGTCCCCGAGTGAGTGTATTCGAACTCGGGCAAAATTCAAACCTTAGATTTTCACAAGATAGTCCCCGAGTGAGTTGAATCGAACTCGGGCAGAAAATCCAAACCTTAGGTTTTTACAAGATAGTCCCCGAGTGAGTGGAATCGAACTCGGGCAGAAATCCAAACCTCAGGGTTTTACAAAACAGTCCCCGAGTGAGTGCATTTGAACTCGGGGAAGATTCAAACCCTTAGGTCTTTTCAAGGTAGTCCCCGAGTGAGTGTATTCGAACTCGGGAAGATTCAAACCTTAGGTTTTACAAGATAGTCCCGAGTGAGTGGATTCGAACTCGGGCACAATTTGACCTTTAGGTTTTGTATCGATTTTACGCCTTTTTCTTAAGGTCTTACAAATTCGAGTATACTTCGCCATTAGTGAAGTCGATGATGAGGCCGGTATTACCTCTTTTGAGATTTTATGAATTTGGACCCGCCTTCTCGAGGACTTATGGTTAAAATAATGCCTTATCGAGGCCTTACGAATTTCGAA
>NW_017671030.1:283439-358692 GCF_001879085.1 Nicotiana attenuata
GCGACCGATCATCGACCTGCACGGGTTAGGATCGGACAAGTCTCAAAAAATTTATGGAAGCGAAGAAGAAAGAAGACTTACCTTTAGCAGTAGTATCTCTTCAAGTGGCCTATATTCCAGTTATTGGGTAGTTCTTTCCCATCCATCGTTCCTAACTTGTACGAACCCTTTCCGGTTACCTTCAAAATGGTGTAAGGGCCTTCCCAGTTCGGTCCTAATTTCCCTTCGTTAGGGTCTCGAGTGTTGAGGGTGACCTTTCTTAGTACCAAGTCCCCTATATTGAAGTGTCGAAGACGAGCCCTTCGGTTATAATATCTCTCGATCTTTTGTTTCTGAGCTGCCATCCTAACTAGTGCGGCCTCTCTCCTTTCGTCTAAAAGATCCAAGCTGGTGAGCATTGCTTCTTGGTTGGTAACCTCGGTTGCATACCGGAATCTAGCGCTGGGTTCGCCCACCTCGACTGGGATCAAGGCCTCGGCTCCGTAAACCAAAGAGAAAGGAGTGGCACCGGTACTAGTCCTTTCGGTTGTCCGGTAGGCCCATAGGATTTCGGGCAGCATTTCTCTCCATTTTCCTTTTGCGTCTTGTAACCTTTTCTTTAGGTTCTGAACGATGGTCTTGTTGGTCGACTCAGCCTGCCTGTTTCCGGTGGGATGGTACGGGGTTGACAATACCCTCTTGATCTCGTTATCCTCGAAGAATTTTGATACCTTGCTCCCAACGAACTGTTTCCCATTGTCACATACTATTTCGGAAGGCATCCCGAACCGACACACGACGTGGTCCCAAAGGAAGTCGATTACTTCTTTCTCTCGAACCTTTTCGTAAGCCTGCGCTTCAACCCATTTGGAGAAATAGTCAGTAACCAAAAGAATAAATTGAGCCTTACCTGGAGCTCGAGGAAGCGGGCCCACTATGTCCATTCCCCATTTCATGAAAGGCCATGGGGAGATGAATGCAGCAGCTCAGCAGGCTGATGGATGAATGGCGCATGCCTTTGACACCTGTCGCATCTTCGTACAAATTCTAAACCTGCAATCATAGCCTCATACTCGGCTTCATTGTTAGTCAACCTCCTCGTCCGTATAGATTGCCTAATGACGTCCCCGGTAGGAGGTTTTAGTATGATCCCCAATCCCGACCCCTTTACGTTCGAAGCTCCGTCCGTGAACAATGTCCATACTCCGGACGGAGTCCCCGAGCTCAGCAGGAGCTCTTTTTCGACCAGGGGAATAAGGGTCGGTGTGAAGTCGGCGATAAAATCAGCCAATACTTGCGACTTAATCGAGGTTCGAGGTCGATATTGGATATCGTACTCGCTAACCTCTATGGCCTACTTGGCCAGCCGGCCGGACAATTCGGGCTTATGCATGACATTTCTTAATGGGTATGTAGTTACAACATGTATGGGGTGACTTTGGAAGTATGGCTTCAATTTTCTTGAGGCACTAATTAGGGCTAATGCCAATTTTTCTAGGTGAGGATACTTCGTTTCCGCTTCCCCTAGTGTCCTACTTACGTAGTAGATGGGGAACTGGGTGCCCTGTTCTTCCCTAACTAGGACCCCACTGACGGCTACTTCCGATACGGCCAAGTATAGGTATAGAGGCTCTCCGATTTTCGGAGTATGCAACAAAGGTGGATTAGAAAGGTACCTTTTGAGTTCCTCTAGGGCGTGCTGGCATTCTGGTCCCCACGTGAAATCATTCGACAGGGACATACCGAGTCTCGGAACATCGATGGCTCCTCTCCGAGGATCGGGATATGAACCGGCCTAGAGCAGCTATGCGCCCGGTGAGCCGTTGGACGGCCTTTACGTTATCGACAATCTTTATGTCCTCNTCTAAAAGATCCAAGCTGGTGAGCATTGCTTCTTGGTTGGTAACCTCGGTTGCATACCGGAATCTTGCGCTGGGTTCGCCCACCTCGACTGGGATCAAGGCCTCGGCTCCGTAAACCAAAGAGAAAGGAGTGGCACCGGTACTAGTCCTTTCGGTTGTCCGGTAGGCCCATAGGATTTCGGGCAGCATCTCTCTCCATTTTCCTTTTGCGTCTTGTAACCTTTTCTTTAGGTTCTGAACGATGGTCTTGTTGGTCGACTCAGCCTGCCCGTTTCCGGTGGGATGGTACGGGGTTGACAATACCCTCTTGATCTTGTTATCCTCGAAGAATCTTGATACCTTGCTCCCAACGAACTGTTTCCCATTGTCACATACTATTTCGGAAGGCATCCCGAACCGACACACGACGTGGTCCCAAAGGAAGTCGATTACTTCTTTCTCTCGAACCTTTTCGTAAGCCTGCGCTTCAACCCATTTGGAGAAGTAGTCAGTAACCAAAAGAATAAATTGAGCCTTACCTGGAGCTCGAGGAAGCGGGCCCACTATGTCCATTCCCCACTTCATGAAAGGCCAAGGAGAGATGACCGAATGCAGCAGCTCAGCAGGCTGATGGATGAATGGCGCATGCCTTTGACACCTGTCGCATCTTCATACAAATTCCCTTACGTCTTGTTCCATGTTGACCCAATAGTATCCAGCTCGAATTATTTTTCGGACCAACGCATCCGCGCCCGAATGGTTGCCACATGACCCTTCGTGGATTTCCCTTAATACGTACTCTGTGTCTCCGGGGCCAAGGCATATGGCGAGTGGTCCTCCGAAGGTTCTTTTATATAAGACTCCGTCCTCGGCCAAACTAAAACGGGCCGCTTTTGTTCTCAATGCCCTTGATTCTTTGGGGTCCTGTGGGAGTTTTCCTGTTTTTAGATAGTCCACATACCTGTTTCTCCAGTCCCAAGTAAGGCTAGTTGAGTTGACCTCGGCGTGCCCTTCTTCTACGACCGACCTCATTAGCTGTACCACCTTTTCGGACTCGAGCTCGTCGTCCTCGACTGTCGAGCCCAGATTGGCGAGGGCATCGGCCTCGCTATTTTGATCTCGAGGTACGTGTTGGAGAGTCCATTCTTTGAATTTGTGCAGGGTGTTTTGGAGTTTGTCGACATACCGTTGCATCCGGCTCTCCCTGGCCTCGAACGTTTTGTTCGTCTGGTTTACCACAAGAAGAGAATCGCACTTGGCTTCGATCACTTCGGCGCCGAGGCTCCTGGCTAATTCTAAACCTGCAATCATAGCCTCATACTCGGCTTCATTGTTAGTCAACCTCCTCGTCCGTATAGACTGCCTAATGACGTCCCCGGTAGGAGGTTTTAGTATGATCCCCAATCCCGACCCCTTTACGTTCGAAGCTCCGTCCGTGAACAATGTCCATACTCCGGACGGAGTTCCCGAGCTCAGCAGGAGCTCTTTTTCGGCCAGGGGAATAAGGGTCGGAGTGAAGTCGGCGATAAAATCAGCCAATACTTGCGACTTAATCGAGGTTCGAGGTCGATATTGGATATCGTACTCGCTAACCTCTATGGCCTACTTGGCCAGCCGGCCGGACAATTCGGGCTTATGCATGACATTTCTTAATGGGTATGTAGTTACAACATGTATGGGGTGACTTTGGAAGTATGGCTTCAATTTTCTTGAGGCACTAATTAGGGCTAATGCCAATTTTTCTAGGTGAGGATACTTCGTTTCCGCTTCCCCTAGTGTCCTACTTACGTAGTAGATGGGGAACTGGGTGCCCTGTTCTTCCCTAACTAGGACCCCACTGACGGCTACTTCCGATACGGCCAAGTATAGGTATAGAGGCTCTCCGATTTTCGGAGTATGCAACAAAGGTGGATTAGAAAGGTACCTTTTGAGTTCCTCTAGGGCGTGCTGGCATTCTGGTCCCCACGTGAAATCATTCTTCTTCTTTAGAAGATTGAAAAATTGATGGCTCCTATCCGAGGATCGGGATATGAACCGGCCTAGAGCAGCTATGCGCCCGGTGAGCCGTTGGACGGCCTTTACGTTATCGACAATCTTTATGTCCTCGATTGCCTTAATCTTATCCAGATTGATCTCGATTCCCCTGTTGGACACCATAAATCTTAGGAACTTTCCGGATCCGACCCCGAACGCGCATTTCTCCGGGTTCAGCTTCATGTTATATTGCTTTAATATAGCAAAAGTTTCCTGCAAATGGCTAAGATGTTCCTCTGCGCGCAGGGATTTAACTAACATATCATCAATATAAACTTCCATGGTTTTGCCTAATTGATTCTCGAACATCTTGTTAACTAGGCGTTGGTAGGTGGCCCCGGCGTTCTTTAACCCGAAGGGCATCACGTTATAGCAGTAAGTGCCATACTTAGTGATGAAGGACGTTTTTTCCTGATCGTCCTTATCCATCCGGATCTGATTATATCCGGAATAGGCGTCGAGAAAACTTAGCGTCTCGTGGCCGGCCGTGGCATCGATCATTCGATCGATGTTAGGCAAAGGAAAGGAATCCTTGGGGCAAGCTTTATTTAGATCTTTATAATCTATACACATTCTTAATTTATTACCCTTTTGGGTACTTACAACTACGTTGGCTAACCNCTGGAGTTGTATGTTTCTACTTTTTTATCGTTGGCCTCGATCTTTTCCTCCCCCTTTTCGATTCGTTCGGTCAATTCTTCTAGCCTCCTAAGAACCGCAGAATCAGCATCCGGCCCACCCCGTTTCGGCTGTACTGGGGTTGGATTGATGATTGCAGCTGCACGGGGAGCCTCCTCGGACCTGACAGGCTCCTGGACCCGGCTCTGGAGCTGAGCTATAGCCGATTGCTGGGCTTGCAGCATGTCAAAAATCATTTTAAGGTTGATAGTCTCTTCGCCGACTGCCTGGGCCCTCGAATCGTCCTCACCCTGGACGCTATGTGATGATCCGGAGGCCTGATCAGTGTTGAGTGCCATCCGGGAATCGGCATCTATCGGGTTTTCGAGCCCGGGCATTCCATTGTTTCCTGTCTGCTGTTCAAGTTCGTTGTTGATTGATTGTGCCATTCTATGAGTTGGTAATTTGAATGTAAGATGGACTCTTTTGCAAAGAACCAGTGTACTGTGATGCGTCAAGAAAGAGTATCAAAGAGCTCACTAATATCCTTAGCCCCACGGTGGGCGCCAAACTGTTTACCCTGGAATCCGGATAACAATTGAATTTATATGGGGTTTTAAGGATCCGTGAACTAAAAGATACAAAAGGTTTGGATTGAGGAAAATAAAAGATAAAGACTCAACAATTGCTGTTAAAGTAAATAATCGCAGAATATAATATTGCTTAGAACAATTGTGCTTGATAGCGTACAAGAATTGAGAGAGATGGTACTGTAGTGTAATGGTTTCCGATCCCCTCTTTATGGGGTCTTCTCCCCTTTTATACATTCTGATTAAGGGTAAAAATAAGGTAGGTAAATCAATTACATCGTGGATCCCTGTAATTACGCCTTAATGGCCTGAAGTGGTTGAGAAAATCACGTTTGGGCGAGATATCCGGCGACGCTTGGTTATCCGTTACGAGTCCGGCTCCCGACCTTGTGTGTTTCTCCATCCGGTGGTGACTCATATCGAGCTCTGCAACGGTCTCGAAATGACTCGACCTCGGTTGTTGACGTGGCCGTCGTTCTACCTTGCATCCAGGTCGGGTTCGATGGCCCCGACTTGCCCGGGACCGGACCCAACCCGGTCGGGCTCAAGCAAAAAGGGTATCACCCAATACACATACTAATAAATTTTATTATAAAAATTTAGAGATAAAATTTATTTGAATATGAGATGAGAAAGTATTTTTTGAATTATGATGAGAAAATTCATACAATGGATTATATAACATAACTAAAATCATAATAGATAAAATCAACAAAAAAAAATATAGAACAATGAAAGAAGTGGCAAGACGTTGTAGATACTAACAAAGCTGAATGGGTTGGCTAGTTTTTCGCTGGATGAAGAAATTCAACATTTTGAAGCTAATTATTCTTCTTCTTTAGCAATAATTTTATAGAGACAACTCAATAAAATCCATTTATTTATTTTTTGGTTTAATTCTTTTGAATGCGGTCGTTAAATTTAGTATGCAATATACATCTATTTTTACTAATTCTCTCCGCACTTTTTATATTGAAACGATCCGCGCACCGTCCGAATATGTATACTAGTTACAAAATAATAACTGCAATTTCTTCTTAGGTTGCTTTTGGATTCCTTCCAAAAGATTTTACTATTGTTAAACACAATTGTTTGCTATTACCTTGAATTTTATTACTGTAAAATAATGATCAATTTTGATCTTTCAAATCGTTTATACTCTATTTTTCTTCTGCTTACACTTAAGTACCTCAGTTGTTGCTCTCTTATTTCTACTTTTGCTCTCGCTCTGTGCTTGCTTTCTTGCTTGCTTGCTCTCACTTCTTACATGAGCACACACAACTCAACTGAACCACCTCTATTTATGGATACGGTGATGATGGAAAGATTTAGTAGATGTACAATCTTAGAATTACACCTTACGTAGTTCCAGATAGAATATTTCTAGGTTCACACTCTTAAAATATCTTTCAATTTACAAGAATTCCTTCAATATTAATTTTAGGATCGGTTTGGAAAGCCACCGGATAATTGAAATTGGTTGTGTAATTACACAGTTGTGTAAATACGACGATCTGTTTGTTTATTTGTTATAGTGTCATTACAGTGTAATTACAAGTTTACTATTTTGTTGCACAAGTGTAACTACACAGTTAAATTAAATTTTAAATGAAGTAATTATCAAAATTTAAAAGTTAATATAATAAATATATTTCTATAAATTTATATAAGTATAAATGATATTATATTTGGTATTTAAGATATATATTTTTTCGTGAATATACATTAATCAGTAATCATATTGTTCTAACTAATGTTATAATATATATATATATATATATATATATATATATATATAAAACCGAACTTATACAAAATGACTCCACAACTCTAACCTACAAGAGTTTGCTCATATTGTCCATCTCATGTTCAGATAAAGAAGGAGAGTATTGCAGCAAGCTACTGGCTAGAGTAAAACTATCTAATTTAGTATAAATGATCTTCACATTTTAAAAGGAGTACTTAAATCAAAACGAAGTATTGAACAACAAAATAATTACTTTCAACAATATATTACTTCCACTTGAGATTAACTTTGGCTTGGAGGAAATAACAAATATTGCTACAAATGGAAGTAAACATTATTTCTGAATGTAGGTAGCTTTTATCTAAGATGACGGTTTCAATCTTTTTGCATTGCTGTAGGAAGGGGAACAAAGTTCTTCACAAGTCTGGCTAGTTATAGTACTATGTTAGGAAGCTATGATACTATATATGTTGTTACCACTCCTCCCCTCCCCTCTTTTATTTGTTGATTCAAATATACTTGGACCGGGTTTTTCCTACAGTGGGTTTTACGTCAAGGTTTTTAATGAGGCAATAGTCAGCGTGCTACCCTAGCTTTGAAGATTGATCTAAGACCGAAGACATAGATCGTCCGTATCAGATCAATAGTATTCGAGCCCTCAAAATTCTGTCTCGAATACTAGGGGGCCATCACACCTTGACTCAAGAACCAAAGTCCTAAGTTCGGAAATTTAGAAGGCATTCCTATTCAAGATTGAAAGCCAAGGCATGAATATTAGGATTAATTGTAAGGGTCAAACGGTCAAAGGAACCGTGCCCACGTAGCACATTCTCGCCATGGCAGATAGCTTTTGTACCTTCAATAACTTACACTACATTCGAAGTAATAAAAGAAATTTGCCTTCTATGTTTCATCGCTTCATATTTGCACAAGCAATATTGTCGTTAAGTTACTTAGAATAAATACTGGGTTAAAAACTCTATAAGCCCATGGGCCACCACGAATAGGGGACCGCTACCCGACAGTAATATTGGAAGATTGGGGCTACTAAATCCCAAAGGCACCGAGCCTGCAAGGCAGGGCTCGAATACGAAAGGCCGCAACCAACTTAAGGGATAAAGCCCTTAGAGCTTCAGTTACAACATACAAATGGCTCGGAGATGTCTGATTTCGTACATAAAAAAGTAAGGTCCTTACACATTTTTAATCCAAGAAATATTACTTCAGACCTGGTCAAGTTACTCGCTCTCGAATTACAGCCATTAAAACAACCACCATTGGCAAAGGATAGTTGTGTCCGGTTAAATCACTCGAATATTTCAGTAAAGACATTGTTTTTATCGAGTCCTCTGAATTCAAGCAACTCGGAGTTATATTTAATCCAGGCATCATCCAAGCTTTGGGGGAACAAATAGTTTAAGCGATGTCAAATTCTATGCTAAGGCATTGATGGCATATTACGGAGTCCAAAACACAAGTTATATACCCTAAGTCTTAAACATAAGCAAGTATAGAAAAGTAACAAAGACAATGTGTAGCTGAAGTGAAATTTTTTTATATATATTTACCAAAAGCTATTTATAGAGGCACTATGAAATGACCCAAAAACACAAAATATGTAGCTACAATAAAAAAAACAAAGATAAGATAAGGCATTTTCTGCCTAGTCTTCGTCGGAGCCCGACTCGCTGCCCGAACCATCGGGCTGGTATCTCGCTTTGGCATCGGCTTCGAGCCTCTTCGCCTCCTCAATATTGGCCGCCAGGTCAATCCCCGAGCTTGGATCTCCTCAAGAGTCTCTCTCCAAGATAGCCACTTCACATATTCGGCCTTCGTTATGACACGGGCTTCAGCTACCTCTACATCATTCTTGTACTAGGCTAACATGTCCTGAGCTTTGGAGGCCTCATTTCAAGCCGCCTCCAATTTGCACTTCAGCGCAGTTATTCTTGGACGAGAGCATCCCGTTCTATAATGTCCGAGTCGAGTTATGCTCAGAGCTCCTCATTTAGCAGACACCATTTGTTAGCTTTTTCTCTCATCACCCGGAGTTGTACTTTGGTCAATGATAGGTCCTGTTTGGTGGAATTCCGCTCCAAGTCCAGGAGATCCATTTTGCCCGTTAACTCATTAGCTGAGGCTTTGACATCATCCATTTCGGACCTAAGCTAGTCGATCAGGGTTATCTTCTCTTGGACCTACGAGGTTGCAGCGTTAGCATCTGCGGTTTAACCTCTTGTTATTAATCTCAAAAACTCTTCCATTTTCAACCAGAAAGGCGTGTTCATGTTTCGCCTTCGAGGCGTCCTTTTGGACTTTTTCCAGCTCGGCTTGGAGGACGGAGTGGTCCATGAGGACTTTATCTTTTTGCTTACAAAGAGCTTCGTACATGTCCTTTTTCGAGACCTGCTCCTTGAGCTCGAACTCGAGGTGACTCACCTCCATTCGAGACCGGTGGAAGCTCTCATGATGAAGCACCGACACCTGAGACATAAAGAGAGAAAAATTGTGTAAATATTGTTAAGGATAAAAGAACTCTATAAAGACACAAATGGAATAAGGGTAGTCTTCCATAATCGAATTGGGAAGTCCCTAACTTGATTTATCATAATTTGTTGAAAACTAGAAGTTTAAAGGTTTAAAGGATTCATAAATTTGACCGTGAGTTGACTTTGTTGCTACCAGGTTCGGGTTTCAACTCTGAAATTTTGTATAGGTTTGTTTGAGTATTTATGACTTTTCTGTAAAATTTGGTACATAACGGAGTTGCTTTCACGTGATACGGATGTATGGTTGAGAAATTTCGTGTTCTTAAGTTTCATTAAAATTTTCATTTGTTTTGGTGTCTCATTAGTAGTTCTAGGTGTTATTTTGATATTTTGATCGTGCGAGCGAGTTCGTATGATATTTTTGGACTTGTGTGCATGTTTGGATTGGAGCTCGAGGGCTCGAGTGAGTTTCGGATAGGCTAGGGACCATTTTGAACTTAGAATAATTGTTTCTTTTGGGCTACTGCTATATCTTGTATCGTGTGCTTTGCAATCGCGAAGGGGTAAATTGGGGCTGTGGAGGATTACTCTTCGTGAACGCGAGGTTTTGGTCGCAAATGCAAAGTGGAGGGGGGATTGCCCTTCGCGAATGCGAAGCATTGTGGGCTTCAGGGGGTTACTGGGCTTATCTTCTACGCGAACACGTCCTTTGGGTCGCGAACGCAAGGGGCAGAGCTATTGCGAACGCGGATGACATCTTGCGAACGCGAAGGCCAATTTGGCCGTTGTGCATCGCGAACGCAGCAAGCCCTTCGCAAACACGAAGAAGGCCTGACGCACAGACCTTAAAACATTTCAAACACGAGATTTCACCCATTTCTCACCATCTTTTCATTAGAGCTCAACCTAGACGCGATTTGGAGGAGAAATTTCATCACCCTTTCATAGGTTACTGTACTTTAACTTGTTTTCTTCCATTTCAATCATCACCCATTAATTTCTAACTTAGCCTATATTTTTCCAGGGTAACAGAACTAGGGATTTGGGAATAATTAGGGGTTTTTGTAAAATTGAGATTGAGACCTCGAATTGAGGTCGGATTTCGAAACTAATTACATAATTGGCATAGGGGTGAATAGGTAATTGGGTTTTGGTCCGAACCTCGGGTTTTGACCAGCGAGCCCGTGGTTGACTTTTGTTGACTTTTTCGGAAAGATGTAAGGATCTTAACTTTATGTATTGTAATTGATTTCCCTAGCATTATTGTTGTTATTGAGTTAATTTTAGTTATATTCAATTCTTTTGGAGGCGGATTTTAGAGGAAAGGCCCCGGTAGATCTTTGATTTGCTTGTAGAGTGTTACGCCTTGCAGTATTTCATTACAATGATGTTACGCTTTGCAGTATTAAATTACGACGATGTTACACCCTGTAGTATTGTACGTTGAATTTGTCGTAAGGTAATTGACATCAGTCCAAGGAAAAGATTATTTGGAGATTATAAGGATTATGCTATTTCAAGCAAGTGATGAGTAAATTCGTGAAGGTGAGAGGGGAAGCAAGTCAAAGAAAATGAATTTTCGTCCAAGTTTGGCATGTTGGGATAAAATACGGGCCGACCGTTAATACCCGATATTGATGGCTAGTACCATACAAGGTACCATATGACATGATAGTACGATATATAAAAGGGGTATTAAAAATAAGAAGAATTTTAAGTAATTTGAGATAATTCTTAATTATGCGGGTAATTGGTTAATTATAGAGGTAGCGGGATATTACCTAATTAAATAATTAATTATTGGATAAGATTAAAAACCCCTCCCCCCCTTGGCAGTAAACCACTATTAATACATATGACTAAGTAGTCATATGAGCTTAGGTGGCTATCTAAGGTAAAAACGGACATTAACGTGTAAAGGCATGCAAGTTTGGTTTCAGTTTATACAAGTTTTGTTCATTTGGACATAGAATAACAAAAGTGGGTTATAGATCTTTCATCCTAATTCAAAGTATTCAAGAACAGATGCTAAACTCCATCCAAAAAATGCTTCCAACGAAATTCTTGCAACCAAAAATTTCCAACGAGAATTGTTAGAACCGTAGAAACGTAAAATTTTGCGGTTCTAAAGGAGTACGGTGCAATCTTTTCCAAGAATATATACGAACTTTACCCTACTCCAGGTATGTTAAGGCTATTCCTTCTTTCTTTTTGGCATGATCTATACGACATGAATGAAACGAGAAAATGCAAAACTTCCATAAATGACTCGATTCATAGAAACACTAGAGATGCTGATGTTCTTGATTCCCTATATTTCATATTATTCTATCATCTTTTCATGCGTCTCAAAAATACGTAAGTTGGTAAAGTTTATTTCATGATATTAATCAGAGGCATAATGGTCTTACGACGTACCGAGAGATTTTATTAACATATTTTCACATACATTTAATGCATTTACATATGCACATTGACCCATGACCAGATGGCATTATACACACACACACACACACACACACACACACATATATATATATATATGTATATATATGTATACGGGATATGGGAAAGGTTATGGCATTATATACGCACCACCACCTGATCAACTGGTATACGTTGATGATTTTTCCCACAGTGGCCGAGATGATATAATGAGATGCCCTCAGAGGCTTGATGATGTTATGAACACATGTACCTATGCACGACATGACATTCATACGTATATGCATGACACTAAAATTATTTCATGATTTACAGAGTTATCCAGACTTACAGGTTGAGTCATTTACTCTATATTTCTTCCATGTCTTTTACGTACCTATTTATGTGCCTTACATACTCGGTACATTATTCGTACTGACGTCCCTTTTTCCTGGGGACGCTGCGTTCATGCCCGCAGGTCTAGATAGACAGGTCGAGAGTCCTCCAAGTAGGCGATCAGCTCAGCGAAAGATGTTGGAGCACTCCATTTGCTCCGGAGTTGCTTGTTTGGTCAGTATGATTTAGATGTGTATTGTTTGGTATGGCGAGGCTCTGTCCCGACCTTTATGGCAATTATGTATCTGTAGAGGCTTGTAGAAAAATGTCATGTACATAAAATATTGTATGGCCTTGTCGGCCTATGTTCAGCATACGAGTGGTTATTTTGGTCTTAGAGGCCCTTATGTCTTATGTATAAGTTAGTATTACATGTTATATTATTCCTTTTTCACGGCAGCCTCTCCGGATCAGTTATCTATGAAAGTATGATACAAAAATATACGTTATGTTGGTACTCGGTTGAGCAAGGTACCGGGTGCCCGTCGCGGCCCATCGGTTTGCGTCGTGACAAAAGTGGTATCAGAGACGTTCTGTCCTAGGGAGTCTACAAGCAGTGTCCAGTAGAGTCTTGTTTATGGTGGTGTTGTGCACCACACTTATAAGCAGGAGGCTATAACATATTTTCACATGCATTTAACGCATTTACATATGCACATTGATTAACATATTTTCACATGCATTTAATGCATTTACATATGCACATTGACCCATGACCAGATGGCGTTATACACACACACACACACACACACATATATATATATATATATGTATGTATATATATGTATATATATGTATATTGGATATGGGAATTATTATGGCATTATATATGCACCACCACCTGATCAGTTGGTATACGTTGACGATTTTGCCCAGAGTGGCCGAGATGATATGATGGGATGCCCTCAGAGACTTGATGATGTTATGAACACATGTACCTATGCACGACATGACATTCATACGTATATGCATGACACTGAAATTATTTCATGATTTACAGAGTTATCCAGACTTACAGGTTGAGTCATTTACTCTATATTTCTTCCATGTATTTTACGTACCTATTTATGTGCCTTACATACTCGGTACATTATTCGTACTGACGTCCTTTTTACCTGGGGACGCTGCGTTCATGCCCGCAGGTCTAGATAGGCAGGTCGAGAGTCCTCCAAGTACGAATAATGTCATGCCCGAAGACATGCCCGAAAATGTTGGAGCACTCCATTTGCTCCAGAGTTGCTTGTTTGGTCAGTATGATTTAGATGTGTATTATTTTGTATGGCGGGGCTCTGTCCCGACCTTTATGGCAATTATGTATCCGTAGAGGCTTGTAGACAAATGTCATGTACATAAAAGATTGTATGGACTTGTCGGCCTATGTTCAGCATACGAGTGGTTATTTTGGTCTTAGAGGCCCTTATGTCTTATGTATAAGTTGGTATTACATGTTGTATTCTACCTTTTTCATGGCAGCCTCTCCGGATCAGTTATCTATGAAAGTATGATACAAAAATATACGTTATGTTGGTACTCGGTTGAGCAAGGTACCAGGTTACCGTCGTGACCCATCGGTTTGCGTCGTGACAAAAGTGGTATCAGAGAAGTTCTGTCGTAGGGAGTCTACAAGCAGTGTCCAATAGAGTCTTGCTTATGGTGGTGTTGTGCACCACACATATAAGCAGAAGGCTACAGGGCATTTAGGACTGTCACTCTTTCTTCTTACTCTAGATCATGTGGTAGAGCTCACTTATAAGAATTCAAATTCCGAACTTCTATTTTATTCGTAATAAGATGATGCCTACATTCAGAAAGATGATCGATAAGAGATATAGCTGTGGAAGTGTTGAGTTAGAGGAATTCGATTTTGCATCTTGCTTATGATGAGTAAATGTGAGGTCTTCAGCAGATCATGCGTGTACTAAAAGGTGTACTGTTCTTGATAAGGAGCTTTTAGGAAAAAATACTTATCCACTCTTACGGTAAAAAGGAATAACGGAACCGAAAGTTAGACACAAGTTGCAGCAAGTAAAAGAAACAAGGTGAAGAAGGGTACGAGGTACCCAGTTAATAAAGATTATCATTATTTACCATTCAGGAAGGGAGATATAAGCATTTTGAATTACCTTCAACAGTAATAGATATATGTACAATCAGCCACACCTATCTCAGTCATGTCCTACGGGAGCTAACCGATATGGTTTAGAGAAGGACAGGATAGCAGGATCCGGCTAGGGTCAGAGTAACCCGAAATAGTGAATGGATTGTTTGCGTTAGTTGACATTTCCGAGAGATATTGCAAATATGCTAATAGATCTCCTTGTGAGACACCCAGATGGTGCACTCTAAAATAGTACAGCTGGATATGAGTACTACAAAGATAGGAACTGGAAACCTTGAAGGGATAAATATTACTTTAGTGTGGCTCCCATCCCTAGTAGAGTGAGGACGTTAAGCAACCCGAAGAGCCACTGGATGGAGCAAAGGGGAGCTAAAAGCAAAAGAATGTCTTGTTCGAGTTTTCAGAATAGTGATAGACATAAATGTTAGCGGGAAATAAGAAAAGAGTTAATGAAGCATTATGAGTAGGATGTGATACATGGATGGCAACGGTAGATAAAAAAATGAATGTATTACAAAGCCTATAGTCAAGTGAATGAAGAGAGGAGAGGTGACAGGCCGTAAGACAACAAAAGAGTATAGGACATACAGTCATATCCTCATTTCGAGAAACAAGTTCGTGACTCTAACATAATTACCAAAAGGAAAAGTTAGACCCCAAAGTAATACAAATCAGTATGGGCTGGTGAACAAGGTAAATTAAACATGAATTAGGGACTGAGTGGTTTGATAATAGTCAGCATCATCAGAATTTCATATTGCGTTCCGGCGATAATAGAATGGACAACAGAAG
Source organism: Nicotiana attenuata (assembly GCF_001879085.1). NCBI lineage: Eukaryota > Viridiplantae > Streptophyta > Magnoliopsida > Solanales > Solanaceae > Nicotiana > Nicotiana attenuata. The sequence goes on from NW_017671030.1 coordinate 298,469, forward strand.
AAGATTCATGAGAAATTCAGAGAATGGTCATTCAGGAAGACACTTTCCTAAAGCATGTAATGCGAGCAAAGTTAAGCTTAAGGGACTATATGTGCCAATTACACTAAGTGTCACCATTGCAAATAAGGAATTTTTTTATCCTTGGCACAGAAGGATTATCGCAAGGCGAGTAAGGGTCATCGATGATGTGAAAGGACGCCAAAGATGAAGAGGTAAAACATCTATAGGTAGGTCGTCGTAGCTCCAACTCTTAGTACTCCCTTAAAAAGGGAATATGGAGTGATACAGCATTAAGTCAGAATTAAATGATTCTAGTAATTATGGAATGGTAAAGGAAGAATGCGATAAAAAACTGAGAAAGGGATGAGATTGCACTTATTCAAATCCTATAGATATGCTATGATTCCAGAACATTGTGCAAACACGACGGCAGGGAGAGGCACTAAGGGTTCTCGCCCAGATGTTGTTAATGAATAAATGCGAATGAACACTTGATATATAAGGAGCCGGTGCAAGAGGCACGTTAAGACAAAGGAAATAACCCAAGAAATATTACGCAGAATATCGATATGAGAATGGGCCAACAAGTAGTTAATAGCTGATGCAGGAAGAGCCTAGTTATGGCTAGACAAGAGGATACAGACAAATCAATAGATTGTGCAAGATAAACATAGTGAACCCCAACATAGGAATTGTGTCTCGCAGATATGACATCGTGATCCTTGAGAAATATTTAGATAGGAGTTGGGATAGTAAAAGGTACCATATGAGCGTTACGGAAATAAAAGAGAATGTCACAGTGAAGACAGTAGAAATATTAGTTCATAAGAAACCCTACAAGCACAAGGGCGTGGGGGTAAATTACTACGGATAATTAGAGGCGAGGAAGAACGTCAAAAATTCCATTGGGTATACGATGTAATAAGCTCGCATCTTTACAAGAGTCAGAGGGTCCTCCCTAAGTACTACAATGGGAGACTAGCGGAGGAAATAATGAAGAAGGCTTCAACCTAAATATAGTAACTCGAAGGAGAAATGGTCGTGTAAAAGCAATCTCACAACAAATCGAAGGTAATATTCGAGACCATATGAGTTGCACAAAAATTACGGCATGCGTGGGAACTAGGATAAGTTAAGTATGCACGCAACAAGGGGGCGAAAAGACCAGAAAAAGTAATTGCATACGTTTAAAGAAAGCTGAGATGGAACGAAAGGAATTATTCGACCAATTATCCAGAGTTAGTACGTTATGGATACAATCAAGATTTTAGAGTATTATCCATGCAACATATATGTTGACAATCATACAGACATAGAAGACTCCGGTATAAGTTATAAGAACGAATTGAGCCCAGGGCATAGACAAAGGATTGAGTTGTTAGAAGATTTTATCATTGATATTCCATAACGCCCATGAAAGGATAAAAGTAATAACTGATACCAGGAGCCGCAGATCGAAATATAGCTTAAGCTTGCATGAAGGCTGATCAGAAGGAAGAAGAAACTAAAGAGTTATATCAACCAAGTAAATTAGGAGTCTGATTATTGGACCAAGAAAATTATAGAATTCGTAATTGAGAACATTGCAAGATCACCCTTAATATCAGAGGTACAAGAGAGACAGTACAGTAGCCATATTCTGTAACGACTCTACGATAAAGCCAATTAGAAGAATACCAGCCTCATAAGAAGTCAATATGAAGCTCCCGCAGAATTGTGTATGCCCCAGAGGTGAAAGAATTATGATAGAGCTTCAAGTTGTGAACCTGAATTATACCTATGTGGAAGGGAGGTCATGAAAGAGATAAAAGATACGATGCAAGATTTTAAGGTAAGAAAGGTAAGAGCTTCAAGTTGTGAACCTGTATTCTACCTTTTTCACGGCAGCCACTCTGGCTCAGTTATCTATGATAGTATGATACGAAAAGATACGCTATGTTAGTACCCGGTTGAGTAAGGTATCGGGTGCCCGTCGCGGCCCATCGTTTTGGGTTATGACACAGAGCGAGGTAAGTGTTGGGTATAACCATGATTTGAGGGAATTAAGAATCCTTAAGTTATGTACCATGGAAATTACATGTGTAGCGTCGTATCTGCAAGGTGACGAGTGGATATACGCCGTCAAATACATATTTCCATGTTTTCCCACATTTCATTAGTTATTTTATTCAATGTCGTAACCGCTACATGCTTTAATTGCTTTTTATGCCTTAATTTGCTACTTGTCGTTTTTTTATTCTCATATTAAAATGTTAGTTTCTCCCATGCTTCCATAATTAATTGCTACCTGCCTTAATTGCATTACTTGTACACTTTAACTGTCATATAATCGGATTGTCTTATTGCTTAGTACAATTGTAGCCGTTACACCCCATGTTTTCGTACGTAAGAGTACGTCGTAAGACTATTGATGTAAGCTCAGAAATGATATAATTTTTGAAAATACATAAGGTAAGTTAATCATGATACCTTGGAGGTTACAAATCTTTATCATGGATAACAAGTACCAAGAGGGTTAAAAGACTTAGAAGCTAATCAAACTAGAAAATAAGTATTATAAGATGTTCTCTGGGATAAGAATATGGTGCTTAACATGATAAGGAGGTTATGTGATAAATTATTTTAGTCGTATGATAGTCGTGTATTATGTTTTATGGTCAAGCGAGTTGTGCAACAAAAATTGGCAAATGTCATCACAAGTTATATTCATAAATGTGCTGAACATTAGGTCAACTGTAGTGGAGCTTTTCTCCCAATATACTTGGAATTATAGGATGATCCACATATAAAATTGAATATCTATGAGTCCAATTTCTAACACATTAAACCGTTCAGCGATACGACATCAGAGTAGAGAGATATTTGCAGTTTCACGAGACTGCACTGACTGCATATGTGACAAGTAGGTGTGTCACTAAAGCTTTTGAGAAATACATTTCGTGTGTTGTATCTTTTTGGGACATATTATATACCAAATTGAAGGTCTTGGAATGTATTTTTCAACTCTCTTAACTGTTTTTTCACGACATCCGGATAAAAAGATACAAGCATCGGAAGAAGGGTCAATGCTAGGGTGCCAAGCTAGCACCTCTTTGACTTTTCAAAAGTTGATATATATAGGTTTTAAATCGTCTTTCTCTTCATTTTTCATAGAAAACAACCAGAAAACCCCCATAAACTTACCCTTAAGCTCTCTACAAGGGTTCCAAAGAAGATTAACATCCCGGGTACGAAATCAAGAAATAGAACGATCCCTACGGCGTAAGTATTGCTATATCACCTCTCTTTTTCTTTGTAGTTTGAGTTTTGGAAGGTACTTCATAGTTAAGAAAATGCATACTTGCTATATTTAAGCTTTTAAAGATCAAGGAAGGTTGATAAATTCGTTTCCTAATAGTTAGAACTCACGGGCGGTGATCGAAAGCCGTGAGTTCGATTTATTTCACTTTTGGTGGACTGTTTTGTAGTCCACTCGTGTTGGCCTATTGTGCTGCTGATTTAAGGAGTTTGGAAGGATATAGGATGTGGAGAAATGCCACATTTGGTAGGGTAGTGGGCCGGTCTCTCGTCATTGCAATTTCAGGCTAATTGATAACTTGTTGATTGGATGTGTTATGGTATGATTGGGTTTTTTGTTGTATTAAAGGTCCCAAATTGTAGTTAGTTTGTTTTTGAGTTTATAGTTGTCTCTTGTTGTTGTCTCGCCTATAGTAGGCTTGAGGGAGCAGAAAATGGTGCCCGTTTTATTTTAGAATTGAGTTATCGTTTGAGATATGTGGTATACTAGTGCCATCTAAGTTTTACATGTATTTCTTTGTTATAGGGTTGGCGTGCTAGTTTTCATGAGCTTGTTGTTGAGTTGAGTGGACGACTTGACGTATGTTAAGGCTATCCCTTCTTCTTTTTTGGCATGATCCATATGATACAATGAAACGAGAAAACACACAACTTTCACAAATGATTATATTCTTAGAAGTACTAAAGTTGCCTATGTTCTTGATTCCCCATGTGTCTAACTATCATATCGTCTATTCATGGGTCTCATGACCTTACGTTATTATTCATTGCATTCATTTAACATGTATATTGACCCATGACCATATGACATTATATACGCGTGTAGTATATGTATATAGGGTATGGGGAAAGGTTATGGCATTATTATACGCATCACCACCTGATCAGCTGGTATACGTTGATGATTTCGCCTGCAGAGGCCGAGTGATATTATGGGATTCCCTTAGAGGCTTGATGATGTTATGTAAACATATACCTATGCATGATAATACATTTATACGCATATGCATGACATTATAAATGTTTCATGATCCATAGAGTTATTAAAACTTACAGGTTGAGTTCTTTACTCCATGTTCTTTCATGTCTTTATATACTCCTTTCATGCCTTACATATGTCGCGCCCCCTTTTTCCTCGCGGTGTCCGGGTTTCGACATTCATTGGAAACAACTCATTTCGTTTTGAGAATTGGGTATTTAAATTTGAAGAGTCGCCACCTAACGGATTTAAGGTGCGTTAGGGCACCTGAAGCAAGTAACTCATAAAACTGGTTTGCATTACTAGAGACTTGGGTAAGGGTTCGAAATAACCTTGAGGGGAAGGTATTAGGCACCCCTCGTGGTCCATAACGGTGGGTCCCGGCCAAACTCAAATTATGTGTATTAGTCATTTAACAGATAGGTAGTCTAAGCACACATATAAGATGAAGGAAATTTGACAGATAAGCAGTCTAAGCGCACATATGTAAATAAGATGAGGGAAGTCCTAGGTTTTTTAGCCTATAGGATTAAATATGTACAATACCCGGTAAGCCTTCCTCAAATAGGTTACACGTGGCATTAGCGCACATGTCATCATATCCTTGACTATCCAATTACCCTCCCCTTGGTCATAGCCTAAAGCGTTCTAGCAACCTTAAGATGTATCCTATGTGTGCACTACCCGTCCCTTTACTTATATAGTCCCGGAGGTATTTAGGACTTCTAGTTAAGGTGGATCTAGACTCTCCTACAGTAATCAAAAGGAGAAAAACTCTAGGCGACAAACAAAACACGTAGGATTGGACCAAGGATAGAACAGTTAAAAGGCTCATATTTTACCTCCACAAATAGAAACAACATATTTCAGATATTTCAGAAAGGTCCTAGAACATGATATCTACGTGAGCATGACAATCAAAGGATATGCAACATTGTGTTAAGGCGAAGTGATAGAGGCCTAATCGGTTTGCCTACTGATTTTTTTAGAAACTGTTGAATCTGGGTAGTTACAAATAAGCAACGCATAGTTTCACAGTTTTATTAGACCTTGATTACCTATAGGCTTGCCTAGGCGTGGATTTGTAATACCCTATAAACATGTTGTCTAAATGCAATCAAAATTCTGGGAATTAGTTTAAAACAAATTGAATTTATTAAGTCCTATAGGCATGCTGGTCTAGGTGGTGAATATTACATTACAAAACTGGTTCATACACACTTATCTCCATGACATCTAAGTGTTGGGATCGTTTTTTAAAAATTTTTTATAGACGAGATAGATATTGACTTAGGCGATGCAGACATGGTTTAAAGCGAACACAAATACAGTCCTAAGGCAGGATCTCTAATGCACAAAGAATGGACGTTTTTATTGGGCAGAATTATAGCATTAACTTAATAAAAATATTCCTAGGTGATGATTATGCAGAAACAGAATTTGTAACAAATGAGGTAGTGAGCCTATAACATGTTGTCTAGTATGCCAAGTGATCCTAGAAGCATGGTTTCTGATGCAGGTAAACAAAACCTAAAACATGATTTCGAATGCAGGTAAGCATAGTATGAACCCCAAAGAATGATTTCTAATGCATAATATAGACCTAGAGGCATGATTTCTACCTGGTTTCCCCACAAAAATCATATAAGAATCCCTCCCTTTTACTAATTTCCCAATATCTGTTTACAAGGATTATTATTACACACTGACATTAATAATGAATTACAGAAGTGAAATTGCTACAACTATAGGGAGCCTGAATATAGGCCCAAAGGATAAACCTGGCAAACCAGGCCTTCAACCAGTCAAGAATTCCATAACCTCATAGTGCACCCAATAGTGTCCTGGTGTGTCAAAGTTCCCAAGGGCCTCAGGGACCCCGGGCAATGCTTACACCAGGACAACTTTCAAAATAACCCTTTGTGAGCAAGTTTGGAAGGCCAACTCCAGTGTATAAAAGTTAAGAAGAGCCTCATGGACTCCTAAAAATGCTTACACTAGAGGGGCAAGACCTTAGGTGTTCTAGGAATATGGGTTTAAAACAGGAGATAGTTTGTAAGAAAATAGTTTTGGATTCTCAGGAAGTAAGGAGCAAACAAGGTCATTCAATCACCGTAACTCAAACAAAGGTCCCAACAGTCAAATAATATACAGAAACAGGGTAACTTACAGTTTCGACTTAGTTAATTAACAGCCACTAGGTGAGCATTCAGTCACATATAGAGGGATAGTAGGGCTGGGAAGTCATATTAGTCAGAGGTAAACTTAAGATGCTAGTAAGGAAGAAATAAGCATGAGTCTAGTTCATATGGAAACACAGGTCTAACTAAAGCAAGAATAAACAGATTGAGAGCAGGACACACATGGGTTCAATAAGATAGAAGTAGACATGTTATTATAAGGAAACATATAGGTTAAGTTGAATAGAAGGAAGCATGTAGTCTAATTGAATGGCAGTACACACACTGACTAGGAATAATGAGCATGAATCACATAGATCTAGTTAAAGATAAACATGCCGATATAAAGATCCTACTGATTTAGCAACATAAAATGGACATGCTGGGAATAGGAAGTACACAGATCAAATCATATCGAGGTTTGCATGATAGTAAAGTGAGAGCATACCAGTTAAAGAAGCAAAAGCAGAAATTAAAGTAGGTAGGATTCAACAGTCTAGTCCTGGCTTTCAGCCGACTAGACAAACAATGAACACAACTAGTAGAGAGATGAGAGCGAAGTTTGTGTGTAAGTGTGTTTTTGTAAACTGTTGTTCGTGTCTGAAGAATCAGAATAAGAGTGTATATATAGGAGTCGAATAGTGTAAGTAAATAAGGCAAGGCAGGTAAATATTGTAAATAATGTAAGGGAAGCAATCAAATAATCAATCAAACTTGATAGAGAGAAAAAATTAGGGGATTAGACCCATAAATAACTCTAATTGAGTTTCAAATAAGGCAAGAAGTGGATTTAATAGCCAATTAGGGTTAGAACCCATAAATCAAGCAATCAATCATATGAATTAGGCAATCATAGATAATTAGAGACCAATCAAGGGTCAATCAACCCATAAATAGGCAAGAGACGCCAATTAGGAACCTCTAGATTAAGGAAAGCAAGCAAATATCAGTAAATTATTTCAGCAAACAATGAAACCCTAGATAATTTAGTTAATCAGTCAATTATTCAAACACTAACGGACAAAAATGTTGAAGACAAATAATGAACAGTCAAGCAATTGAACCAGGGTCATAGCCATGCAAGAAGCATTAAACAAAACATAAGAATCTCAAAAAACCTTTTGTAGAAGTAAAACCCTAAATTTTAAAAAAAACACTTATGGTTGATTAATAGTAGGAAGATCACGAGAATCTTAGTGAAACGGCCGTGGAAACTCGAAACTACTTCAAACACAGAGGCCCGACAAACAAATAACGAGAAAACTGAACCCTAATATAACAAAGTGCTTGAAGATCGATTAACAGTAAAGAAACAAGAGAACTTTTAAAGAAAAGTTGTTGACGGACTCAGAATCGCTTCAGATCTACGAAGACTGGATGGATTCATGTCCAAAATTAGGTTTTTGAAAAAAAGGAAAGGGGTAAAGATAATCTGGCCTTGAACCAGAGATTTGAACCACAAACATCGAGATAGTAACACTCACGGACCATAGGCGGGCCCTCGAAGAGTCTCAAACAAGACCTGGCTTGATCTTTTCGAGATCTTTCAGTGAAATAATAAAATCGGGAAATCTGGAGAATTAGGAGACTAGTAGAAGTCTCAAACAGCCAAGAAAATCCATGGAACGGGTAGGAATCGAAGATATTAGGGCTGGTTTTGGGTGGCGGCGGCTAGGGTTAGGGGTTGGGTCTCAGAGAGGGACAGATAGGTTAGGGTATTTAGGGCGGTTGTTTTGTGTAAAAATGAACTAGGGTTAGGGTATTTGGAAATTAAAAAAGGAAATGAATGATACGGACCGTTGATCTTAGAGATCAACAGTCACGATTGATCCTGGAGTTGGGGTGGGTTGAATTTAATATGTTTGGGCTGGGGTGGATTTGGGCCGGTTTTAATTGAATTGGGATTGGGGGAATTGAAATTGGGCTGGTTTAATGGGCTAGGTCCGAAAAATAAAAGGGCTATTTGTTAAATGCCCATTTAATTGATAAAAACAATTTTTAAAAAATAATTACCAGATTATAAAAAATGATTTTCATGACTAAGAATATTTTAAGACAATTACTTAGTATTTTAAAAATACAAAAAGCTATTTTTGGTAAAATAATGTACTATGTATGCATGGGCTATAATTGCAAATATATTGCAATTATAACCCCAAAAATGCAAATATGGATATTTGTGAAATAATTAAACTTAGTACAAATGTAAATGACAAAATTAAGCCACAAGATTATTATAAAACTATTTGTGATGCAATTAGTAATTATTTATATAAATAAAAATACTAGGATAAATCGATTAAAATCCTTAAAAATGCAGAAATTATGAAAAAATATTAATTGATGCTAATACATAGTTTTGGAGGTATATTTGCATTTTGAAAAAATATTATAGGGAAGAATTGGATATTAACAGCTGCCTTCTTTACCCGGGAAGGATGAAAGAGTTTTCGGGTAAAGAAATGATGACCAATTTTGACCGAATGGGATGTTTTGAAAAATAGAGGCCGAACCCTGGCCTTTGAGCTGCCTACATATCTCTGGTTTTACAGGAATCAGGCCATGTGTAGTTCTGGATTCATCGGCGGATGAAGCCGATGGAGTTGATATAGGAATAGTAGCTAGTTTCAACAAGCTTCTTTTGCGAAGGGTAATGTCGGACGGAGTTATGGTTGTGAGTCTGGAGTGTAATGGATGTATTGTGGGGCAGATAGCTGGATATCACAGAGTAAAGTGGGTAATTGATGGGAATCAGTTATATTGGCAAAGTAAAAATGGTATGAGCGGAAACCAGAGCGAAGGCTGCTCCTGTTCGAAGAATGGTTACCTCCTGGATTACCTGCAAAATTGACAACACAACGCATGCGAGTATATAGATGATGCAAATTCCCTTCAAACTATGAGAATTGTCTTTGGACTGTTAAGCATGACATCCTTAGACCATGATGTCCCGGGCCATGAATTGTTCGGTGGGGGATTCATAGGCCTTGAAATGATGTTCTCGGGCCATAAAAATTGTGCCTCCGAACCATGACGCCTTTGAATAATGATATGCAGATTTGAGAGATCCTCAAGCCATGGCATGGTGTCTTCCGGCTATGAGGATGATTCCTTTAGACAATGACGCCTTTGGACAAGTTGGCGATATTTCATCCCATAAGATGCAATAATGTGATGCTAAAATCAATAAGACAAGGCTTAGTCTTGTGAGGTTGAGGGCAGAGCTTAGCCCGAAAGAGGAGCAAATAGATAGTGCTGGAGAGACAGTGCTTAGTCTCGGAAAAATAAGGCGATGATTGGCCTTATGAAAATAGGGGGCAGAGCTTAGCCTTATGCAAGATTCGGGACAGGGCTTAGTCTCATGCAAATGGAAGGCAGAGCTTAGCCTTATGCAGATATGGAGGCAGGGCTTAGTCTCATGCAGGATTCGGGACAGGGCTTAGTCCCATGCAAATGGAAGGCAGAGCATAGCCTTACGCAGATATGGAGGCAGGGCTTAGCCTCATGCAGATAGAGACAGAGCTTAGTCTCATGCAAATAGAAGGCAATGCTTAGCCTTATGCAAATATGGAGGCAGGGCTTAGCCTCATGCAAGATTTGAGACATGGCTTAGTCTCATGCAAAGAGAAGGCAATGTTTAGCCTTATGCAAATGTGGAGGCAGGGCTTAGCCTCATGCAGGGTTTGGGACAGGGCTTAGTCCCATGCAAAAATAGAATAAATAGCAGGTGGTAGCAGAGTTTTCTTAGCTGGTAATAGATTTCAGTATCACGGTTGTTATGAAGATTGTGACTTGGAGGCATATATATTCTTCACTCCTGCATCCAAAGAAAAATCATGAGTTCTGTAAAGGGGGAGGTCGGTTCTTGCCTCCTTTGGCTTGCTTGGCTTGCTTTGCTTGGTCCGAAGGTCCTATTCAAATCATTGGGGGCAGCGTTGGCTAAACAGAGTCATTTTACAAGAAAGCATGCATAGTTTTCAAAGACGTAATAAAAATATATTATTTTAGAAATTGGTTAGATGAACTAATGACTGTGACACGATCCGAGACATGGCAACCTCTCCTGCTATAGAATTTTGAGGGTCCTCCTCAAAATTCTGCCCCAGTTAGATGGACACGTCTGACTGCTGCACATGCTGCGATCGGCTGAAATTGCTTCGGAATTTTGAGGGTCTTCCTCAAAATTCTGCCCCAGTTTCTGATTGTGGGAAAAATAGGATTTTTACTGAATTGTGATCGAACCCACAGGGCTGCCTACATAATCCCCTCTTAAACGGGAATCAGGTCGAGCGTAGTTCAATTTACATCAATTGTGAAAACATAAAAAGTTATACATAGTATCGCTTGACTGCATCTGAGTTGATCGGTTTTCGCCAGACTTCTCCATCCATTTTTGCAATTATGAGGGCTCCTCCCATTAATACTCTGTAAACCATGTAACGGCCTTGCCATTTGGGAGAGAATTTCCCTTTGGCTTTATCCTGATGAGGAAAGATCTTCTTCAACACCAGCTGCCCCGGTATGAACTGTCTGTGGTTGAATCTTTTGTTTAAGGCTCTGGACATTCTGTTCTGATAGAGTTGCCTATGACATACTGTATTCATCCTTTTTCCATTTATGAGGGCTAGCTACTCATAACGGCTCCTTATCCATTCTGCGTTGCTAAGCTCAGCTTCTTGTATGATTCTCAGAGAAGGGATCTCCACTTCAGCGGGAATAACAACTTCAGTACCATAAACCAGTAGGTAGGGAGTTGCCTCAGTTGATGTGCGGACTGTGGTACGGTATCCCAATAAAGCGAATGGCAGCTTCTCGTGCCATTGTTTGTTCTTTTCTACCATCTTTCTCAGTATCTTCTTGATATTCTTGTTAGCGGCTTCTACAGCTCCATTCATCTGAGGTCTATAGGCTATGGAATTCTTGTGCTTGATTTTGAAAGTCTCATACATGGTCTTCATCAGATCACCGTTAAGATTGGAGGCATTGTCAGTGATGATTGATTCTGGAACTCCGATTCGGCAAACAATCCGGTCACGGACAAAATTTGCTACGACCTTCTTAGTTACTGCCTTGTAAGATGCTGCTTCGACCCATTTGGTGAAGTAATCAATAACTACTAGGATGAACCGATGCCCATTTGAGGCAGTGGGCTCGATTGGACCAATGACATCCATTCCCCAGGCGGGCGAATGGCCAAGGTGAGCTTGTTGCATTGAGCTCATTTGGCGTCACATTTATCATATCGGCATGTACTTGACATTGATAGCATTTTCGGACATACTGGACGCAATCTGTCTCAATGTCATCCAGAAATAACCGGCCCTAAGTATCTTCTTCGCCAAGACAAAGCCGTTCATATGCGGGCCGCAGGTCCCAGCATATATCTCCTCAAGTGTCTTAGAAGCTTCCTTTGCGTCGACACACCTTAGCATTCCCAAATAGGGAGTTCTTCTGTACAAAGTTCCTCCGCTATGGAAGAAATTATTGGACAACCTCCGAAGCGTATGTTTCTGAGTATGATTTGCCTGCTCCGGATATTCTCCTTTTACCAAATATTCTTTGATATCGTGAAACCAAGGCTTCTCGTCTGTTTCTTCCTCAACATGGGCACAATACGCTGGCTGGCTATGGATCCTTACTGGGATGGGATCGATGAAGTTCTTGTCGGGACGCTGTATCATGGATGACGAAGTTGCCAATGCATCGGCAAACTCGTTCTGAATCCTGGGAACATGCCGAAACTCTATTTTCGTGAACCTCTTTCTCAATTCCTTCACATGGTGCAGATATGGCAATATCATGGAATTCTTGGTGGCCCATTCTCCTTGTACCTGGTTCACAAGCAAATCTGAATCACCGATTACCAGCAGCTCCTGAATATTCATGTTGATGGCCATGTTGAGCCCTAGTATGCAGACTTCTTACTCTGCCATGTTGTTGGTACAAGGAAATCTGAGTTTAGCAGATACTGGATAATGTTGGCCAGTTTCCGATACCAAGACGGCTCCAATGCCGATTCCCTTGAAATTTGCCGCTATGTCAAAGAACATTCTCCAACCGTTGTAGGACTCAACAATATCTTCTCCTATGAATAGCACCTCTTCATCAGGAAAATATGTTTTCAGGGGTTCGTATTCTCCTTCCACAGGGTTCTCATCAAGATGATCTGCCAGTGCCTGACCCTTGACGGCTTTCTGAGTCACATAAACAATGTCGAACTCGCTCAACAGGATTTGCCACTTAGCTAGCTTGCCAGTGGGCATGGGTTTATGAAAGATATATTTCGAGGGATCCATCCTCTATATGAGATATGTTGTGTAGGCACAAAAGTAATGCCTCAGCTTCTGAGCTATCCAGGTCAGCAGCAGGTACGTTCCAATAGAGAGTACCGCGCTTCATATGGAGTGAACTTTTCTTACTCAGGTAATAGATAGCTTGTTTCATTCTTCCTGTCTAGTCGTGCTGCCCCATAACGCGGCCGAAGGCTCCATCTAATACTGCAAGGTAGAGTAGCAAGGGTCTACTTGGATCTAGCGGGACCAAGACTGGTGGTGTCGATAAGTACTCCTTGATCTTGTCGAAAGCCTTTTGATAATCTTCGGTCCAACTAGTTGCAGCATCTTTTTTCAACATCTTGAAAATTGGCTCACATATAACTGTAGACTGGGCTATGAACCGGCTGATGTAGTTTAGCCATCCTAGAAAACTCATTACATCTTTCTTAGTCTTCGGCGGTGGTAGCTCCTGGATGGCTTTTACTTTTGACGGATCCAGTTCTATCCCTCGACGGCTGACAATGAACCCAAGTAACTTTCCGGTAGGAACCCCGAATGCACATTCTGTGTGGTTTGGTTTAAGGTTGTATTTCTGTAGTCTGTTGAAAAACTTCCTCAAGTAGGCTATATGATCTGTAGCTTTCCTGGATTTGATGATGATGTCGTCCACATATACCTCGATCTCCTTATGTATCATGTCATGAAAAATGGTAGTAATAGCCCTCATGTAGGTGGCCCCAGCATTCTTTAGACCGAATGGCATCATCTTATAACAGTATACTCCCCATGGTGTAATGAAAGCCATTTTATCAGCGTCCTCTTCGTCCATCCAGATCTGATGGTAACCGACAAAACAATCCACAAAGGACTGGAGTTCATGCTTGGGACAATTGTCGATTAGGATGTATATGTTTGGAAGTGGGAAATCATCCTTTGGGCTGGCCTGTTGAGATCCTGATAATCAACACAGAATCTGACCTTCCCATCCTTCTTTGGAACTGGCATGATATTGGCTAGCCAAGTTGGGTATTCGACCACCCTGAGGACCTTGGCCTTGATTTGTTTAGTAACCTCCTCCTTGATTTTCAGACTCATGTCAGGCTTAAATTTCCTGAGTTTCTGTTTTACTGGTGGACATGTGGGTTTGTGGGCAACTTGTGAGCCACAATGGATGTACTTAACCCGGTCATATAATCGTATGACCATGCAAAGATGTCCTCATACCCTTCTAAGAACTTTGTGTACTCTTCTTTTTTCTGATGGCGACAAGTGGATGCTGATGCGGGTTTCCTTGATAGTTTCGGAGTCTCCCAAGTTGATTATTTCTGTTTCGTCCTGATTGGACTTGGGCTTGTTCTCAAATTCTTCTACTTCTCTGACAATTTCCTCGGGTATGACATCTTCTTCTTCTGAATCACTATCCTTTTGTTGCGTCATCTCATTACATGTTACAATTGTTGGTTCATCGAGATAGGAAATATAAATGCTGTACAGATAAAGATATGAGAGAAAAAATGGTAATAATACATATTGATTCATTGAAGCGTAAAAGTGATGTTCAATAATTTAAACAACGTTTTCGAAACATTGGAAAAACAAAATGCCAAAAAGGGAAATCATTTTTCTTAGAAAATAAACAAAACAATGCTGTTCAGCCTGGCTACCCCGGGACTCGCCGGGCCCTAGATGGTCTGACAGTCCAATTCTTGAGGAATAATCCTCTCTCCACAGCTCGGATGGTAGGGCCTTCCTCCTCCTCCTCCTCAACAATTACACAACAGTCCATGTCCTTATCCTCCAAGAACAGGTTCTTTAAGGCTGCCAGTGCTTCTTCCTCCTCTGATCCACATATGATGCCGGCCTGTTGGAAGGTTTGACTCAAGTGCGGTATAGGCTGCTGCAATGGATAGTACGAGCCTCGCCATGGTGGTGACCAGTCATTGTATTCTTGCCAGGTGTACTGATATCCCAGGCCAAAAGTAGTGGCATGGCGCTTTGGCTATATTGGCTTGGTGATGCCCTGAAGATTTTTACCAAGATCCTTGCCAGGATCATACCCTCCCCAGTTCATCATGCTTGCTATCTTGCTATCCTACCACTTATCTTTGACGATTGCATTGTCCCGCTCGATATGATGATAAGTTTCTCCACCTAGCTTTCTCCTATTCTCGACCATCAGAATAGTTTGACGGGTGTAAATGGGGTTGCTCCCGTCCCCATGGAGAATCACCTCCTGATGGTTCCACTCAAACTTCACTGCCTGATGCAAAGTTGATGCCACAGCCCCAGCGGCATGTATCCACGGTCGTCCCAACAGCATATTGTAGGATGCAGATATGTCCAGCACCTGAAACTCGATATCAAACCACGTGGCCCCATTTGCAGACAGAGATTAATTTCACCGATGGTAGCTCTCTGAGACCCATCAAATGCCTTCACATTCATGGTCCCTTCTCGTATCTCGAATAGACCTTTTCCCAACCTCTTCAGTGTTGTCAATGGGCAAATATTGAGACTCGATCCTCCATTAATCAGGACCCTGGTAATGAAGCAGTCTTCCCGTTGCACTGTGATATGCAATGCCTTATTGTGACTCAAACCCTTAGGTGGCAACTCATCCTCGTGGAAAGTGATTTTGTGACTTTCCAATACCTGTCCTACCATGTTAGCCATTTCTCCGCTTGTGATGTTATTGGGCACATATGCTTCGTTCAATACTTTCATCAAAGCGTTCCTGTGTGCCTCTAAATTCTGTAGCAGCGACAGGATAGATATTTGAGCAGGAGTCTTGTTCAGATAATCGATGACTGAATACTCCCTTGCTTGTACTTTCCTCCAGAGGTCATCTGGACCTGTTTCAATAACGGGAGGTCTGTTAGAGGCCTGTTTACTAGACTCTCCCAAATGCTCGGGTGTATAGACCCTTCCTGTCCTAGTCATCCCTTGTGCGACATATGATTCTCCCGTCTTGGTTTTTCCTTTTTTTCTAGCTTCGGCCACATAATCCCATGGTACAGCCTCGGTGCTGAAAAGCGATGTGGTTGATACTGTCACTGTGAATGGTGTGGCTACTTTCACCTCAAATGGAATAGGTGCAACTGCAGGGGGTGCTACCTAAACTTCAAATGGGACTTATGTTGTTACCTCGACCTCCACTGGCGGCTGTACCTGCAATATAATGGGATTGAGTGAGACTCGGGTTTCTTGGGGTCGTCACCCTCCTTGATAAGTTCGATTGACCCCTCCAGATCCCATTCTTCGTCCATCTCTATCACATATCTGGGAGGGGGTTATTGCGGACATTAGGCGTAGCCTCCTTTGCCTGCATGACCTTGTTGTCAATCAAAGCCTGGATTTTGTCCTTCAATGTGCGGCACTCGTCGATAGTGTGCCCTTTCATGCCCGAATGGCATGCACAAGTTTTATTTGGATTAACCCATTGGGACGAATTCTCTGTGGCCACAGCAGAGATGGGAGCGACGTAACCAGCAACCTTCAACCTTTCATATAGCTGGTCGATGGGTTCAACAATGGCAGTGTATTATTTGGGTGGCCTGCGGTCAAAATTGGGTCGCGGTCATGGGTAATTTTGACGAGTTGGAGGTGACTGAAAATGAGATGGTTGGGAATTATAGGTGTGATAGGCAGTAGTTGGTTGGGAATATTTGGGGGATGAGGGTTGATATGTGGGTGGAGGTGATGGTTGATATGCGGGTGGAGGTGCTTGATACGCAAGTGGAGAGGTTCGGTATACGAATGGAGTTTTGGGTCCTTAGGCGACCATCACTGCTCCCACGTCCTTCTTCATAGATATACCCCCTAATTGCAATGCTTTATTAGTGGCCTGCAATGCCTCAAAGTTTGTTACCATCCCGCTCTTGATGCCTTCTTCGATTCTTTCACCAAGTTTGATGATATTAGAGAACTTATGGTTTTCAATAACCATCAACCTTTCATAGTATTGCGGATCCTGTGCTCTGACAAAGAACTTGTTCATCTGTTCCTCGTCCAGTGCTGGCCTGACTTTGGCCGCTTTTGACCTCCAACGAGTAGCATACTTGCAGAAAGTCTCGATGGGGTTCTTCTTAAGGTTCTGAATGTTGAAGACATCTGGTGCATTCTCTGTGTTGAATATGAATCGGTCCATGAAATCAGACGCCATACTCACCCAGTTGGACCATTTCTTAGGATCTTGGCTGATGTACCAGGACAAGGCATCTCCCGTAAGAATCCTCATAAAAAGCTTCATCCGGATCTTTTCATCTTTCCCGACCCCAACAAGCTTGACACAATAGGTCCTTAGATGAACCTTGATATCACCTGTACCGTCAAACATCTTGAACTTGGGAGGTTTGTAACCTTCTAGCAGTTCTACATCCGGCTGTATGCATAGGTCTTCATAGTTCAGACTTTCTATCCCCTTGCCTCTTTCTACGCCTTGAACTCGGCTGGTCAACTTCTTAAGCTCCTCGGCCAGGTTCTTAATGAGCATGTCCTTCTCAACAGATTCCGGTGCATAGGAGATGGGTTGCGTAGAGTGAGGTAAGGTCTCCACATATATATGGTTGTTTTGGTGACCTGGAGTTTGAGTATAGTGGTGATTATTGGTGGAATTCTGGGGTTCGGGATGACTGGTGGAGTATTTTGTGGAGTATGGTAGGTGTTTCGCTGGTACTGTGGTGGGATAGTTGTTGATATCCAATTTTTTCCTATGTATTTTTATACCCAAAATACTTCCAAAATAGCATATATGTGCATATATAAGCACACCCAAGAGTTTTGGTATTTTTTTTTAAAGTTCTTAAAACCAATTTATTGCCTATTTTAATACAACAAAATCCAATAATTATTCCCAAAACTATTATTATTGGTGAATAATTTATTTTATTCTCATATTTACACCAAAATATAATTAAGGTGATTTTTGTATATTTTTTACAAATTTGTTTGGTATTTTTAAAGCTAATTGCATATAAATGCAATTATAGCCTATTTTACGATTAATAGCGTTTTATAATTGCAAAATCAGTTCCAGTATTTTTTAATTAATACATATGTATTATTAATTGGTTCAGCATCTTTAATTTTTCNTGGGGATTCAAAACATAATATATAGAGGTAAAAAATAGATTTTGCCTTATATATTAATATATATATATTAATATATATATATATATATATATATATATATATATATATATTTTCCAAATTGATAATATTTAGTTTAGATACTTACAAAAACTAAAAACATACGTTTTGTAAGAACATCATGAAATTCATGTTTGATAAAATAAATTAATATTTAGGCGAAATACATAAACGGCCCCTTCAAGTTGTCCTCAACGATCATTTGAACACCTCAACTGAGACCATTTCCAGATAGACACTTCAAGTGACTGTTAAGTAATTCAAATAGACACCCCTTTGCAGCATACCAGATGCGTGAGTTACACTTGCCAAAAGAGCCAATCAATGAACGACACGTGTAATTTATAATTAAAACTTAACACAAATTAACCAAAAAACAAAATAATTTAAAGAAGAAAAAACCCATTTATTTCCAATGCCCTTTCTCCTCCTCCTCGCCCCCCCTCCCCCCCCCTCCCCTTCCAACTTCATCTTCTTCTAAGCCAAAACCAGCGCCGCCCAGTTAACCTACAATAGGTTGCCGCCAGTTGACAGAGTTACCACCTATTGGTAATCTTTGCAATTTGCAATTGCTCGATTGTGCTAGAACAAGGTTACGTCATCTGCCGTAAGGAATGGACAGGTTGACAGATCTGAGGCGTTTAACTGCAAATGATTTGGAGAGCATCGACCAAGGAATTCTTTTCAAATTGGCTAGATTAGTTTTGAAATTGTGTTATTATATGCCAAGTTATCAAATTGTTCATTATATGCCAAGTTTGTTAATGTCTTATTATTTCTAATATTAGGAGGTGTAGTTTCAAAAAATAGGATAGTAAATAAATAAAAATAAAATATAAGCAATTATACCGAATCACAAGAAGTAAAAGTAGAGAAATAAAAGATAAATAATGTACAAAGAAAAATATATTTTAAGATTTCAAAAAAAAGAGAGTAAAATAATAGAAATAAAAAGCTATAAGAAAATAAATTGAAATAAAAACAAAAAGACAAGAAACTAAAAAGTAACCTTGTAATTACACGGTTTAATTACCACCAATTCTCACCTCCCCCTTGAGAATTGGAGAGTGTAATTACACCCCTCCAATTACACCCAATTCTATGCTGGCCAAGTAATTAATTGGCCAAATAAATATGCCAAACTGTATAATTACACTCAATTACACTCAAATTCAATTCCTAGGTGGCTTCCAAAACTGTTAGAGTCTCCGTTGAAATATTTTACATATCATAGTAATTAAGTTGATAATGCTTTTAACATATATGTCGCTGCTATTCATTTTGAACGAATTTGGGAGAGAAGGCTAAAAATAATATTAACATATATTTACTTCCATAAGTTTGATGTATGTATTTGTTTATATTGCTTGATTTTATTATATCGTCCAAAATCTCATTATCAAGTCTAACTTTGAAATCTATCTGTACCATCACGTAGTAAAGTGATGAAAAAATATAAAAAATACTTCAATATTAGACATAGTCAGAAGGAGACGAGAATTTATCATTTAATTTTGATAGATCGAAGAAATAAAAAAAACAAAGAAATTCAGCCATGGGCGTTGTTATGAAATATACAATAATGGTGCACTATTTGACAAAAATACATGTCGATCCACTTTTTTATTTATTCATTATTATAGGAACTAGAAAATTTCATAAATTGGACGCTAAGGACAGTAAAATTGGAGGTCGCTGACAACTACTTTGGTTGGTGTGGTGGGGTGGGGTGGGGGGGGGGGGGGGAGAGAAACTGACAGTAGCCAGTAACTGCAAAGTACAGCTTGTTCAAACACAATGTATTTTCACTTTCACATCTTACAAGTAACTCTTCTTAACTTGAATTTGCCATTTGCTTACTACACAATCTTCTTCTGATCGCACCACGTGTAACTATATGATTGGCTAGAGTTGAAAAAGTCAAAAGCCACTCTTGATGGAGTACTATTTTGAGTAAAATTTATGATCTTATGGCAGGTCATTGTATTTTAGTCCTAATTGCACTTAAATTATTGATCTGTTTGGTGAAAAATAGCAGAACACATGGTGACGTGATATTGAGGGTCAGCTGATGGCTCCACTTCAACTTTCACCAGCTTGGCTTTTACTCTCTCTGATTTAATTTATGTAATAAAGTTTTAATAAACACGTCGTTTAAGAAAGATATAATCTTTTTTTAAATGCATTGTCATAAACGTATTATAATATTTGTATGATTATAAGAAGAAATTTATTGTATTGGTAAAATATGCACACGACACGTGGCAAGGATAAGAACCAACACGTGACAAGCATTTCCTAGTCAGCTCTAGGTCATCCGCGGTCACTTAGATCGAACTTTGAAGACCAAGAAGATGGTCACAGAATCGTCCTTTTCTCACCAATCAATGTCGTTCCGGATCTGGATGGTCACAAGAGGCAGGTACGTAATACCTGTGATCCAACGGATTCCGTGATATACAGGATTATCTATTAACCACGCACATTAATTATGCCTTAGCTAATCGTAACATACGGGATTTGCACTTAATACAAATAATGACATATAGGAGGGATATTGGAGGAGTTATGATCATGTTATCCTGTAAGAATCTTTCTTTCCAATAATTGTATCTGATTCTGATTTTCACTTTTTCACTTGCTATTATACAGAAATTATTGATCTCTTCGGTCATTATTGTTGTTCCTCAGCCACAAAAATATATATTCCTCGATAGGAATCTCTTTCATTCTCGCTTTACAGTTATTTGGTATAATTCTTTGTTTTACTATCTTATTTACTCTATTTCATTTTAATTTATATCAACAAAGAGATATATAAATTTGGTTTTTTTGCTTGCTCGTGGCCTTCTAATAACCGAATTTTAGGTTAAACACTTGCGAGCTTAAAGTCTCTCGTAATATTTGTATGACTATGGAAGATCTCATTAAGAATAAGATGAGAAATTTAAGTTAGATTTTTATCTAAATTTAGAAACCTATCGTACTTTTTGAACAAAATGTATAGAAAATGTTACCACGTACATTGAAACAAAAGGAATATTAAGCTTATCTCCATTTCTTTTTTTTTTTTAAAAGCAAATCCACTAGGCACGTGTCTAGGGCTAGTTTTATTAATAATAGAAGGCAAAAAAGAACCACATAGGAAGAGTACAAATAAGGGGGACAATAGCACCAGTAGTGTTGCCTCTATGCCTTGGCTATATAATCACTCCTCTGCACCTCACAATGCCCTTATGACAGCCTCATGTAGAGGATCATGGTGTAGCTGCCGACAAAGTCTTACGAGGGTATATAATCTCATAGCCATCTGGACATCTTTCCAAAGGCACAAGAATAGAGCAACACAAACTGGGCTAAATCTTACCTTACTAATCCTAATGAGGCATAAAAAGCCTCACCTACTAACATGCATGTAAAAAGAAAGAACTAGCTAGAACTAGATATTCTATGATCATCACAGTGTTTATAACATACTCTGTGATGATATTACATAGAACTATGCTAATGTGATGGTAGAATAAAAAGATGTAAAAACAATTGTGTTGCTCTTTCTTCTCTAGTCTTGTGAAATCTGCAACTTGTAGACTCTTGTCTTCATCATCAACCCTTTGCAAAATGTCTTCAAAAATCATGCTTTCTTTTTTGAACGATTGAATTTTGTAGATGTAGATGGGGCAACCTGTTTTTGTTTGGCAACTCTCATAGGAAGTCGCCTTATGTTTGCATCTTCACTCACCTTGCCGTCCCAACTTTTTTCTCTTGTAAGTTTCTTCTTCTTTTTGTCGCTATGCATAGGTGATAAATCACCTTTTCTTGCTGCCTCTGCCCGGTATCGATTTAAAATATCCTCTTCCTCCCCTTCTTCATACGTATCTCTGGCCACACTCACTGGATGTGGCATAGCTTGATCTAAACCTTGTGTCGTCAATGTATTTCCATCTTTTATATTAAGCACCATTGACATATTTTGCTGTTTTGATTTCTCTTGCATTTTTTTTTCTGTTTTTGTTCACACGACCTGTGCTAAGAGAGGTGAGATTAAACAGATTTGTAGACTTGGAACTTACCGTCGCACCCAGTAGCTTTCTTTCCTCCGAGCTAATAGCTGGAACAATTAAGTTTTGTTGTTGCTGTTTTGGAATGCTTTCAATAAGGTGCTGCTGTTATGGATTTAATGCTGCCTCATCTCGATCATTCACACAAATGGCAGCAGGGCTGTTTACATTTAAATGTTGTTGCTGTTTTGAATTTACAGCTGCTTCATATCGATCACAACTGGCAGCAGGATTATTTACACTTAGCTGCTGCTGTCCTGGAGGTGTTACTGCTTCTTGAGTCACTGTCTTCAATGGAGTTTCAGTTTTGTTTACTCCATTAAGCTGCTGCCTCGATAAAGGAATGAAATCTGGTGCCTTAGCATTAAACTTACCGCTTGAGCCTACTTTCGACGAGCTGCTAATTCTAGGCACCGTAGGCGAGCCAACTGATAACCTCTCTTCCTCTTCACTTTCTTGATCATCTTCCTCAATTGAATCTCCTGCAAACTCACCAGCCCAGTCTTCTTCACTCTCATAATGACATTGCTGAGACCAAAGCTTGGATTTAATTACCATCTCCCTAACATTTGCCTTGATTATTTCTTTATTGTTTCCTATGGACAGAACCAATTGATCACCACCATGCTCTCCACAAGACTCCAATGACTGTGTTGGAACTTCAAAAACAGATGTGTTCAGAGTAACCATAGGTTGTTTCACCATATTATTATTCAACATCATTGTATTTTGAGCATCTTTAATAATTTGTTCGACGTGTGGATTAGAAAATTGCTGTGTAGGAGCATTAGAGCTATGTGCCTGGTGTAATAATGTTGTTGGAAATCCACTAGCAGGTGCAATAGTGTTGCTGGAAACTTTGCACTCATCCTCAACTACCACAAGCTGCCCTTTCTTATTTTTTGAATCCTTCTCAATATTGGCATTTGTTAACTGATCCTCAGCCATCAAAACATCATAAGCATTAACACTAAAAAATTGCTTGTCACCAGCAGCTCAATCTGGAGATCGCATTCCAGATGAAGCCTTCTTTTTGCGTGTTACTGAACTCCAGCCTTCTTCATTCTCCTCAGCACTATTATCACCCTTAACATACCTCCTTAACATTAGCTACAGCAGTTTGTCCATGTACAGCTTTGTCATGCACACTAGGTACAACAGTTTGCCCCGTATATCCAGTCATGAAACGAGCTGTTTGTGCACCAGCAGTAGGCTGACCAACTATAGGTTCTTGAGGTTGTGTATCATCTTTAGCCACTGCCTCAACATCTCTAGCAATTGTACCATCCAAAGACTTCACACCAGTTGCATCCTCATCAGTAGTAACCTTTAAATTCACCTCTTGTGAAGCCCTTATCGCAGCAGTAGAAACCTTTGCCAACGCAGCTAAATCCTTCACCACCACCGTAATTTGCATCCCCTTCTCATTACCAGATACCTTAACCTATTGTTGAGCCATATCAAGATTTTTTGCAATAGCATCTCGATCAGTAGGAGATGAATGCATCCTTGAAAAAATTGTAGCTGCAGGGATATCCTTCAACCTCCTATTATCTCCAGCTTTATCCACACCTACACTCTCAGATTTTTGCCCAGCTTCAACTGGAACTGGAGCAGCAGTACAGTCACCACCCTTAAAAGTCCCAGCTATCTCTTGCATCACCCCTTTTGAAACACTAGCATCACCACCTTCACGACCTAGGGCAACACTTAACTCCAGACGTTCATTAACTTGCTGAACATCACCAGGTACCATGCTATTTTTTGCACGATCAGCATCAACCTGCATTGCATCAGCAGTAGCTAGATGCATTCTTGCAAATATAGAAGAGGCAGGAACATATTTGGAAGGTTTAGGTGGCCCCTTGTCCAGATTTAACACCTCTTCTAGAGGCACGATAGGAGCTGAAGCATGTGGTGTTTTTGAGTTGTCAATCACAACAGCTACAGTAGACATAACCCCTTCACGATCATGTCCTGCATTAGCCATATCATTTTGAAATTCATTAGGTTGCATCTTCAATATCTGTTGCTGCCATTACTGGTGTCTTTTCCTACTGATTCTATAACCTTTTGGCCTGCTCTTTTAGCATTCAAATAATCCCGAGCATCCCCTTGCAACTTCTCAAGATTTGTCACCTCCACAACAGGCAGGTTACGGCCAACTGCTACTTCCTCTGCCATCACCTCCTTTCCTGCTCTTTCCTTCATCACTCGACAAACTTTTTCATCATGTCCTTGATGCTTGCAATAGGTTCAATAGTTAGGAAGATTATCATACACCACCTCCTGGTAATGCACGATAGTTTTACCCGAAATTCTGTCCACAATAAGTAGCTTCACCTTTTTAGGATGTTTGTCCAAAAGATCAAGTATAACCTTCACCCTCGCTGCGCTCGGTCTAGTTCTTTCTTGAGTTGCCTTGTCCACAGCAAGAGCCTTACCCACAGCTGAAGCAATAGACATTAATGACTTCTTCGCAAAGAAATTAGGCGGCAAACCTGGAAAAGAGATCCACACAATTGCCATGGACGTTTCCTCTTTTGGATAACGTCCATGGGAAAGTTTTGAAAAAAAATTCATCACCTTTTGCCTTGACATATCCAGTTGATTTAGATAAGACTGAACATAATCATTGTAGAGATCAAATCTGATCAATAGATGATGAAACTCCAGCAGTCCAATATTGCAGCGACCTTGAACATCGAATTGCGACGAAAAAATCTTTCTGAATTCCTGTAACTCACGTTTTCCATATGAAAATTTCATTACAACTGCTTGATGCAATCCTTCTTCTATTATAAACTCATTAACCTCATCCATGGTGAACTCTACAGTTGGCTCTCCATGATCAAACGTTACTGGGCATAATTCAACCTTTGACGATTTTGCGGCAGCTTGTTTTGAAATAAGTTGCGATGCATAGGACTGTTTTGGAATAGGATTAGGGTGTGTTTCAGTAGTATTTTGAATGGACTCTCCCACAGCTTAGAGCTGGGGAGAGACGATGCCAGCCATGGCTGTCCTAGTTCACCATGTCACAAGAGAGAGAGGAGAGAGGAGAGAGCGTTTCTTTTTTGGTTTAGGGTTTTTGGGTATCTCCATTTCAATTTTGTTTAA
Organism: Nicotiana attenuata; assembly: GCF_001879085.1. Lineage (NCBI taxonomy): Eukaryota > Viridiplantae > Streptophyta > Magnoliopsida > Solanales > Solanaceae > Nicotiana > Nicotiana attenuata. The sequence continues at coordinate 323,526 of NW_017671030.1, forward strand.
CACGTTTTTTTTCTTCTTTTTAACGTATTTCTTTCTATGATGAACTGATAGGTCATTTTGAGTACTAGCCCTAATTACTATTTTTCGAGACTTGTAGAGCTTCATTTAATATTTATTGATTTACGTGCATGATCTGAGCCGCTTTTCAGAATGCTTTTGTGTGAAATTTTGAGGAAAATATGATTTTTGATTTAAAATGAGTCTAAAGTTGACTACGGTCAACGTTATGGGTAAACGACCTTGGATCGGTGTTTTGACGATTCTGGTAGGTTCGTATGATTTTTTTGAATTTGAACGCATGTTTTGTTTGGGTCCTGGGTCACCCGAATGCGTTTCGACACATTATGTGTGAAATTGTTAAAATTAGGTTTTAGTTGAAATTTTTTAAGTTTTCATGATCGGTTCATGTTATTTGATGTTATTTTGACGAATTGAGGTAGAGAGAGTTTGTATAATATTATTACACTTGTGTGCATGTTCGGTTTGGAGCCTGAGGGCTCGAGTGAGTTTCGGGTGAGTATCAGATGTGTTTGGCTGGTTTTAGGATTACTGGTGCAAACTACAGGTGTTTTGGGTCTGCAGATCTCTCATTTATGAGCTCGCTTTTACGGTCAAATGATCGCATTTGCGATAAGGGGCTGGTACTTCGCTTTTCCGAATATCTGATCGCATCTGTGGACACAGGTTGTTCGCATTTGCGACCTTGGAGTCGCTTTTGCGACTTGGATCTGGGGGCTGGACTTGGCTCGCATTTGTGATGAGGGGACTCCTTTCATTTGCGAGACTTTTGTCATATCTGTGATGTTTGGTGGTCTGATGCACTGATCGCATATGTCGCATTTGCGGGCATCGCATTTGCGAACAAGTATTCACAAATGCGACACCTGCAACTGGGTAAAAGAGGGGGGAAACGGGTCTTAACTCATTTTACACTATTTCTCAACCCCAAACACTCTAAGGACGATTTTTGAAGAACATTTTCTTGCCAAATTCATTGGTACTCAACTCTAATTCATTTTGTATCAACTCCCCATTACTTTTCATGAGATTTTAACATCAAATCTATGAATTTTATGGTATAAATTAGGGATTTTGGGTAGAATTTAGGAATGTTGTAAAATTGAGATTTAGACCTCAAATTGAGGCCGGACTTTGAAACAAATCGCATAACTGGGCTCGGGGATGATTGGGTAATCGAGTTTTGGTCTGAATCTCGGATTTCAACCAAGCAATCCCGGGGTTGACTTTTGCTGACTTTTCAAAAATAATAAAAAATGAACCTTTTTTATTTGTGGGTAAAGCTTATTTTGAATTGCTTGATCGATAATTGGCTAGATTCGGTTGGTTTAGAGGCTTGTTCGAAAGGCAAGGCCATGGTTGAATTATTAAATTGTTGCGGAGTGAGTTAAGTGTCGTGTTTAACTTTGAATTGAAAGAACTACGACTTGTTGGTCTATTTGCTATGTGAATTACGTGTGGAGACAGCGTATATGCAAGGTGACGAGTACATGTGCATCGACATGGGTTAAAGCATGAGGGGGAAATCGATTTATTGTACTATGTTGCTTTTTTTACCATGCCTTATGTGTTTTAGTTAGATTGTTATTCTTTGTCTGTTCACTTTCGTGCTTATTGATTAATTTGAAGTTGTCGGGATGTGAGAAGTTGAATTTGCTTATCATAACACCACGATTGGAGTTGAAATTTTCTTTCCACCTTGCATTGATACTTTGTATTATTGTTGTTGCTTGGTGAGGAAGAGTAAAAAGAACGAAGGTGTTGTTGTGCCTTATTTTACATATTGTTATCATTGATTGAGTAATTGTGAGGATTAAAGAACGAAGGGTAATATCTTGCACTTGATTGCCTTAAGATCATTATCATATCATGTGAGGACGAGAGTAAAAGCACGAAGGGTGATGCCGTACCATTTTATTTATCATATCATATGGTGAGGATGAGATTAAAAGTATGAAGGGTGATGGCGTGCCATTGTATTTATCATGTTACATAGTAAGGATGAGAGTTAAAGAACAAAGGGTGATGTCGTGCCACTTGATGATTTCATTGCTTTTACTTGATTTACGGATTTGTGAATTTACTTGGCTTCATCGTTGTTTATTTCGGAAAGAGGCTACTTGGTGATTTTTTACGTACTTGTCACGACCCCAGTTCGCCCTCCGTGAACAAGTCGTGACAGCACCTAGTCCCTACGACTAGGTAAGCCTAACAATGCGAAAGATAAACCATAATTGCGGAAAAAAAAATGAATAAAACTGAACTAGTAAAATAAAACGGTGTTTAAGGTGCCGCTCGACACATACCACAACAATTCTCGAAGCTAACAACATTCCCAAAACCCGGAAACTCACAAATCACAAGCTAAGGGATACATAAGAGGCTCTGACTCAAGAATATCTATACAAGGAGAAATACTGAAAGAGCTATACTTATTACAGAAAGCTGGAAAGAGACTCCTCGGTCTGCGGACGTAGCAGATATACCTCGAAGTCTCTACCGATACGCCTCCTTCCAAGGCTGACAGAACCGAATGGGAGTACCTGTATCTGCACAACAAAAAGGTGCAGAAGAGTAGCATGAGCACACCACGGCGGTGCCCAGTAAGTATCAAGACTAACCTCGGTGGAGTAGTGACGAGGAACAGTCAAGGCACCTACCGGTCAATAAACAGTATAATCATAGGAATAATGGAAATGACATATAAATATGTAAAGACTGCACGAATGACCAAGAATGCTACAATTCACAATAAGGGAAAAATGCAACAAGTAACAACGAGAATATAATAAATGAGGATAGGAAATGACGGCAGAATCACAATCCAAATCCTAAGGTCACAACACAGCAATGGGAAAACAAGTCAATAACTCATATCCTACAATGATGTTCACAAAGGTCTTATCCAACTCTTTCCACAATTTCACCAAGTCTCGGACAAAACCACAACCCGCGAAGACCCAGCATCTGCAATCTAACAATTGGCATCCTGTGCCCCATCAATCTCATGGTCATACCGACAACTAACTGGCTAACTAGGGCCACTCTCACAAATATAATGGATAAACGAGGGCGTACCTCCACTCTTAGCAAAATCAGGAGGAATTCACCTCTAATAGGGGTGTTCAGCTACGTGTATGCTTGTGCAAATGTTTCTAACAAAAATTCTACCAGGTAGTAAACATGAAAAGGAGAACGGACCGCACGCACGATGATTCCTCACAACCTCCAAGCGATAAAGCTCATACCGGTAAGCAACCCACAATCACATTATTAAACAAATAGGAATGCCTCCACAGGCCGTCACAATTCTCTACAATCATCCCCTGACATAGCCCACCTTATTTCGCCACGTGTGCAAATAATAAGATAATAGGTACCGCCTTATTTCGCCACACGTGCATCATAATGTTCTCTCCTTATTCCGCCACATGCGCAACCCACATATAAGCATATAACATATCCCGCCTTATTACGCCGCATGTGCAAAACATCAATAACAACAACAACACGGCAAAGACCTCGTGCAACCCTTCAAAATCAACCGCACGGCAGAAATCTCGTGCATCACAATATTCGCAATCGCACGGCAGAAACCTCGTGCATCACAGTATCAACAACCGCACGACAGAAACCTCGTGCATCACATTATTCTCAACCGCACGGCAGAAACCTCGTGCATCACAATCTCAAGTACAACACTACAAACGACAATATATATAGGAAGAAGCAAGAGAATCAAATCGGGTATTTCCGCTCACCAAAAGACGGTACAACTAACTCACAAGGAATAATCGTAACAGAGAAATACTAAGCGCATTAAGAACAACTCAACAAGGGAGAAATAATATGAAACAACGATTCCATAATACTAAGTTCAACAACAAGGAAGTTAACATGAATCAAATAATTACAATTAAGGAAGTATCAACTGAATATAGGATATCTAACTTCTTTCCAATTAAGACCAATTAATTACACGAGAGATAGAAATAATGCTTTTCAAATAAAGACAAGCAGTTAGGAATGATAATGTGACTATAGAAGGGTAATGTCTACAGTGAAACAAGTAAAAGTCAATTAGGCAACAAGAATAAGCCAAAAAGGGGCAAATAAATTCCAAGTAAGACATGTAAAGGTGAAGCTAATAACAGGGAACTCAATCGTATCAAGAACAACTTTATATTCGGTGACTACAAGGATCTAAGAGCCTAAAAGGGACAATTTTCCACAAATAAATCCTAGCACGCACTCGTCACCTCGCGTACAAGGAATACAATCAACAAAGAAGACTCAAATCCTAAGGGGAAGTCCCCCACACAAGGTTAGGCAAGATACTTACCTCGAACCGGCTAAAATCAACTAGCAACCACGTTCTTGCCACAAGTACTCGACTCCAAATGGCCCAAATCTATTCAATTAAATCAAACATTGTAAATAACATCTCAAGCAACTGATTCTACTATTTAACTCAAAGCTACGGCGTGAAATTAGGTGAAATGACCAAAATGCCCTTCAAGCCAACGCCTCGGGATCGAATAATTTTTACATTTTCAGAACCCTCGTACTCTCACGAGTCTAACCATATAAAAATCTCCCAAATCGGAGGTCAAATGCCCACTCAAAACTCAATAGTCTAGCCAATGAAGTTTTACCCCAAATTATCCAATTTTTGGTCCAAAATTCGAATTATGTATTTAACTATATAATGATGAAATATAACAAAAAGGGATCAAAGAAACGTTACCCAATAATCTCCTCTTCAAAACCCTCTGAAAATCGCCCTTACCCGAGCTCAAATTGATTTTTCTAACTTATGTAATCAAACCCTCGGAATTTCCTTTTCTGAATAGGTGTTTCCGCTTCTGCGGACATGGGACCGCTTCTGCGGACAAGGGACCGCTTATGCGGAAAAGCAACCGCTTCTGCGGCTCCGCTTCTGTGATGCCTCAGCCGCTTCTGCGGCTCCGCTTTTGCGGGAATGGCACCGCTTCTGCAGCTTCTGAGGGAAAAGGGGACAAGCCGTTTCTGCGACCAAATAGCTGCTTCTGCGGCGCCGCATCTGCGGTTCCCAAGCCGCAGATGCGAAAACCAGAAGAGGGACATTCAGCTGCTGCATTAACTTCAAATTCCTCCGTTAACCACCCGAAATCATCCCGAGGCCCCCGGGACCCCAACCAAAAGTACCAATAGCACCTAATACCTCATTCAAACTTGTACCAATCCTTAAAACACCTCAAACAACGTCGAAAACTCGAATTAATCAATGATTTGAGCCTAAGGACTTCAAATTCCATCAAAATACATTTTCGATCAAAAACCTAACCAAAACACATCCGAATGACCTAAAATTTTACACACACATCCCAAATGACACAACGGAGCTACTGCAACTCTCGGAATTCCATTCCGACCCTCAGATCAAAAACTCACCATCGGACAGGAAACTTAAAAAATTCAAACTTCGGCATTCCAAGCCTAAATGAGCTACGGACTTCCAAAATACATTCTGAACACGCACCCAACCCCGAAATCACCTAACGGAGCTAATGGAATCGTCGGATTTCCATTCCGAGGTCGTCTTTACACTGTTCCGACTACGGATCACTTTTTAACACTTAAGCTCTCGTTTAGGGACTAAGTGCCCCAAAACTCTCCGAAACTCAACACCGAACGTCCCGGAAAACCAAAATAGCAGAATAAACTTAGGGGAAGCAGTTAATAGGGGATTGAGGCATGAATTCCAAAAACGACCGGTCGGGTCGTTACAGTACTATCCTGGTCTTACTCCATTTTTACATGTTCTCTCCCCGTTATTATTTTAAATGCTTTACTTGTTATTTCTTTTGCTTTATGTATATATATGCACATGATTTTAGTAGGTGTCTTGTCATAGCCTTGTCACTACCTCGCCGAGGTTAGGCTCGGCTTACGGAGTATATTGGGTCAGTTGTACTCATACTATACTTTTTCACTTCTTGTGCAGATTTTAGTGTTGGTCCCCATGGTGTCTAGCGGAGTTTCTACTCGGTTCATATTTATATCTGGAGACTTGAGGTAGACCTGCACGACGATCATAGTCCTTGAAGTCCCCTTCCTTATCTAGCTTTGCTATTTATTTTGTTTTAAATAATTGTATGTTATTCAGACATCGGTCGTAGCACTTATAATATGCTCATGTACTTGTGACACCAGATTCCAAAATTTGGCTACTCAGCATTTTGGAGTTATTACATCTATTTTGAAAATTTTAATCTTTAATTCTTATTATATTTCTTTCAAGTTCGTCTATAAATTATTAGTTGTGTACTAATGTTGGCTTTCCTAACAAGTGGATGTTAGGCGCCATCACGGCCCCGCATTAGGATTTTGGATCATGAAAAGTTGGTATTAGAGAACTATGTTGCCTAGGTCTCACGAGTCATGAGTAAGCTTGGTAGAGTATGGAGGATCGACACATATACGTATGTACTTATCTTCTAGAGGCTATAAGGATTTAGGCAATTTCACTTCTTTCTTACTCTGTTGTGCGACTTTATTCTATCGCTAAAGTTTAATTTGTTATATTCTTGTTCTCTAACAAATGGTGAGGACACATACAGCTCCACGACTAGTCAACAGCCACATCCCCAGGTTGCTGCCACTACCAGGGGTAGAGGCCGGGGCCGAGGCAGAGCCAGAGCAGAGGCAGAGCTCAGCCGAGAGAACATGTAGCAACACCTATTACAGAGCCTCAAATCGGGTTGGAGGAGGAGGTCCTTGTTTAGACCGTGCAAGTTAGATCATCTCAGGTCCCAGAGGGGTTTATTGCTACCCCGATACTTCAGGATGCTCTAGTCCATTTGGTGGGCCTTATGGAGAGTATGACCTAGGCTGGTGTGATTCCTATGGCACTAGTCATCTGTCAGGCTGGGGGAGGAGCCCAGACTCATGCTACTCACACACCAGAGTAGATGGCTCACGGATATCAGACTTTGACAGTTCCAGCAGTCGGGAGTAGTTTAACTTGTCATCGCTACACAGCCTAGGGAGGACCTGCTATATCGTCTGAGGGGCTGAAGAGGTTGGATAAGTTCACCAAGCTATTTCCTATTCGATTTGGTGGTACACCTTAAGAGGACCCACAGGATTTCATAGACTATTGCCATGAGATATTGCACAATATGGGCATAGTGGAGTCCAATGGAGTCGAGTTTGCATTATTTCCGATGCATGACTCTGATAAGAGGTGGTGGCAAGAGTATGTTCGAGGCATACCAACCGATTCACCACCACTCACTTGGGATCAGTTCTCATAGCTATTTTTGGAGAAGTTTATCCCTTTTACTCCGAGAGAGGACTACTGCATCCAGTTTGAGCGCCTCTAGCAGGGTAATGTGATTGTTATCTAGTACGAGACCAGATTCGTGGATTTATCTTGCCATGTAGTTTTCTTTCTCACTACAGAAATGGAGAGGGTGAGGAGATTCATTGATGGCCATATCCAGCTCTAGAAGGCTGGAGAAACTCAGGATGATATTTCTTTTAACTAGGTTGTAGAGGTCGCCGAGAGGAACGAGAGGATTCATGGTTAGGGTAGAGAGGCGGCATCTGAGAAGAGACCTCGTCATTTTGGTGGTTTTAACGGTGCCTCGTCTGGAGCTAGGCTTCATTTTGTAGAGGCCATCCCAGTAGGCCAATTTAGTCAGCGCTTCAGGTATCTTACGGTGCTTTGGGTAGTCGTGGTTCTTATTGTCCCATCCTGAGTAGCTAGCCTACAACGCACCTTCAGCTCCGGGTGGTGCACCACCGATTTAGAGTTATCAAGGTAGTTATTCAGGTCGTTAGGGTCAGCAGTCACAGTAGCCAAGGACTCGTTATACTTGTGGAGACCTTAGGCACATTGCGAGGTTTTGCCCTAGGTCATAGAGCAGCATGCCACAAAAGGGTACTCGTGCCATGGTCCTGACATCGATTTCTCCATCACCCGCTCAGCTAGCTAGAGGCAATGGTTAGGCAGCCCGAGGTGGTGGTCAGGCCATTAGAGGTGGAGGCCAGCTAGGGAGAGGTCGTCCGAGATGTGGAGGTCAGAGTGGTGGGCTCAGCCCCATTTTTATGCATTTTCACCTAGACCTGAGGCAGAGTCATCTGATGTGGTTATCATAGGTATTGTTCTAGTTTTCCATAGAGATGCCTCGGTTTTATTTGATTCGGGTTCAAATTATTCATATGTGTCATCCTATTTTGCTTCATATTTAGATATGTCTCGTGATTCATTTAGTGCTCCTGTTTATGTGTCTATGCCTGTTGGGGATTCGATTATGGTAGACCATGTTTATCATGCTTGTTTGGTCACTATCGTGAGCTACGAGACTAGGGTAGACCTTCTATTACTTGATATGGTGGATTTTGACGTGATCTTGGGCATGGAGTGATTGTCACCTTATCATACTATTTTGAATTGTTACGCCAAGACTGTGACATTAGACATGTCGGGTTGCCTCGATTGGAGTAGAGAGGGACTCCTGGCCATTCTACTAGCAGGTTCATTTCTTATGTGAAGGCTCGGCGTATGGTAGAGAAGAGGTGTCTGGAATATTTGGCCTATATCCATGATTCTAGTATCCATGGAATATTTGGCCTATATCCATGATTCTAGTATAGAGTTTCCAGAGGTGTATCCTACTGATTTTCCATGAATGCCACCCGACAGAGATATTGACTTTTACATTGAGGCACTCAACCCATTTCTACCCCACCATACACTATGGCCCCAGGAGTTGAAAGAATTGAAGGAGCAATTGCAGGATTTGCTTGACAAGGGATTCATTATACCAAGTGTCTCGCCCTAGGATGTACCAGTGTTGTTTGTAAAGAAGAAAGACGACTTTATAAGGATGTGTATTGACTATACGCACTAAACAACATCACTATCAATAACAAGTATCCGTTGTCGAGGATTTATGACTTATTTGACCAGCTTCAGGGTGCTAAGGTGTTTTCAAAGATCGATTTAAGATCTAGCTACCATCAGGAGAAGATTACGTCATCATATGCTCCTAAGATAGATTTCGGAGTCGGTATGGTCACTACGAGTTTTGGTGATGTCATTTGGCTTGACTAATGCCCTAACAACCTTTATGGATTTGATGAATCGGGTGTTCAAGCCCTATTTAGATTCTTTTGTGATTGTCTTCATTAATAATATCTTGATTTACTCATGCAGTCGAGGGGAGCATGAACAACATCTTCGAATTGTACTTCAGACTTTGAAGGATCGTCAGTTATATGCCGAGTTTTCAAAGTGTTAGTTCTAGTTGGACTCGGTTGCCTTTTTGGGCCATTTTGTATCTTCTAAGGGTATTAAGGTGGATCTTAAGAAGATTGAGGCAGTTTAGAACTGGCCTAGACCTACTTCAGCTACAGATATTCGGAGCTTCTTGGGTTTGGCGGGTTATTATCGTCGGTTCTTGGAGGGGTTTTCACCTATCTCAGCCCCATTGACCAAGTTAGCCCAAAAGGGTTCTCTTTTCAGGTGGTCCGACGAGTGTGAGATGAGATTTCAAAAGCTCAAAACTGCATTGACTACAACCCCAATGTTGGTATTGCCTACAGGCTTGGGATCTTACATCGTGTATTGTGATGCATCACGTATTGGGCTTGGTGCGGTATTGATGTAGAACGGTAAGGTGATTGCCTACGCGTCTCGGTAGTTGAAGTTCATGAGAATAATTACCCTGTGCATGACTTAGAGTTGGTAGCCATTGTTCACGCGCTCAAAATTTGGAAGCACTATCTATACATCATTCTATGTGAGGTCTATACTGACCATCGGCGTCTCTAGCACCTGTTCAAGCAGAAAGACGTTAATTTGCAGCAACGGAGATGGTTAGAGTTGTTAAAAGACTATGATATCACCATATATATCATCCGGGAAAGGCCAATATGGTGGCCGATGCATTGAGTAGGAAGGTTGAGAGCATGGGCAGTTTTGCATATTTACCGGTAGTGGAGAGGCCAATAGCCATACATGTTCAGGCTTTGGCCAATCATTTCGTGAGATTGGATATTTCGGAGCCTAGTCAGGTTCTTTGCTTATTTTGTGGTACAGCCATTGTTGTTGGAGCGTATCAAGGCTCGCCAATTTGATGATCCTCACTTGTTGGTGTTGAAGGATACAGTGCAGCGGGGTGGTGCCAAGGAGGTTGTGCTTGGTGATTATGGTGTTCTACGACTTGAATACCTTATTTGTGTTACGAATGTTGATGGGTTGATAGAGTTGATCCTTAAGGAGGATCATAGTTCGCGCTATTTCATTCACCCAAGAGTCACGAAGATGTGTCGTGACTTGAAACAACACTATGGTGGCGAAGAATGAAGAAAGATATTGTTGCTTATGTCTCTCGGTGTTTGAATTATCAACAGGTGAAGTATGAGCATTAGAAACCTGGTGGATTGACTCAGAGACTGGAGATACGGCAGTGGAAGTGGAAGCACATAACTATGGATTTTGTGGTAGGCTTACCACGGACTATGAGGAAATATAACGTAGTCTGGGTCATTGTGGACAATTTGACTAAGTCCGCACACTTTATTTCGGTGATGACATCCTATTCTTCAGAGCGTTTGGCTCAGATTTACATCCAGGAGATTATCCGACTGCACGGTGTGCCTATTTCTATCATTACTAACCGAGGCACGCAGTTCACATTGCATTTTGGGGAGCGCAGTGTGAGTTGGGCACGCGGGTCGAGCTGAGTATAGTTTTTATCCTTAGACAGACGGACTGTCTGAGCTCTCTATTCAAATCTTGGTGGACATGTTACGGGCCTGTGTTATGGATTTCAGAGGTTCATGGGACCAGTTTTTACCTCTAGTGGAGTTCGCCTACAACAACAACTTTCAGTCAAGCATCTAGATGGATCCGAACGAGGCTTTATATGGGAGGGGATGTCGTTCACCGATTGGTTGGTTTGAACTCGGTGAGGCTAGGTTGTTGGGCACTAACTTGGTTCATGATGCTACAGAGAAGGTTGAGGTGATTCAAGAGCAATTTCGTACAGCTCAGTTCAGGCAGAAGAGTTATGCAGACCGGAAAGTTCTAGATGTGTCTTATGCGGTGGATGAGAAGGTTCTTCTCCGTGTGTCGCCTATAAAGGGCGCAATGTGGTTTAGGAAGAAGGGCAAGTTGAGCTCAAGATTTATTGGCCCATTCGAGATTTTGGAGAGAGTTTCCTCCTAGCCTAGCAGGGTTATATCTGGTATTTCATGTTTCCATGCTTCGGAGTACCATAAGGACAGATCATATGTTTTGGACTTTAGCACGGTGCAACTTGAGGAAAATCTGACCTATGAGGAAGAGGCGGTAGCTATTCTAGACCGGCAGGTTCGCAAATTGAGATATAAGAGTATTCCTTCTGTGAAAGTGCGATGGAGAGGTCAGCCAATTAAGGAGGCTACTTGGGAGTCCGAGTTTGATATGCGGAGTAGATACCCCCACGTTTTTACTAGTCCAGGTACTTTTCTATATCCGTTCGAGGATGAACGTTTCTTTTAGAGGTGGAGAATGTGATGGCCTAATAGGTCGTTTTGAGTACTAGCCCTAATTTTTGTATTTCGAGACCTCTCGTAGCTTCATTTAATATTTATTGATTTACGTGTGTGGTCCGAGCCGCTTTTCAGAAAGCTTTTTATGTGAAATTTTGAAGAAAATATAATTTTTCACTTAAAGTGAGGCTAGAATTGACCACGGTCAACATTATGGGTAAACGACCTCAGATCAGTGCTTTGAAAATTCCGGTAGGTTCGTATGATATTTTTGGACTTGTACACACGTTTGATTAGAGTCTTGGGTGACCCGAATGCGTTTCGGCGCATTATGTGTGAAATTGTGAAAATTAGGTTTAAGTTGAAATTTTTTAAGTTTTGACGATCGATTCTTGTTATTTGATATTATTTTGATGAATTGAGGTAGCGAACAAGTTTGTATAATATTATTGCACATATGTGCATGTTCAGTTTGGAGCTTGAGGGGCTTAAGAGAGTTTCGGGTGAGTATCGGATGATTTTGTTTGGTTTTAGGATTGTTGGTGCAAACTGCCGGTGCTACAGGTCTGCAGATCTCACATTTGCAATCTCGCTTTAGCGGTCAAATGATCACAATTTTGATAAGGGGTTGGTGGGCTGATACTCCATTTTTGCGAATATCTGATCGCATCTGTGGACACTGGTGTTCGCATTTGCGACCTTTGAGTCGCTTTTGCGACTTGGAGCTAGGGGCTGGCAACTTTGCAAATGCGAAGCTTAGCTCTCATTTGTGATGATGGGACTCCTCGCATTTGCGACTGATCTCATTCAAGTCATACCTCTATTTGAGGTTATAAAAAGGTCGATGCAATAATAATACCCAACAGAGAGTCGGGGTCGAATTCCACAGGGAGCTATATGAATGGGATTTAGAAGTATATTGTTTACCTTGAAAATGGTAATGACAATTATATTTGATTTTGTGGTTCTAATAATGCGTGATTTATTCTAATACTAGTTGTTAGGCAGTAGATTCTAAGCGTAGATAAAGAGAAGAAGGAAAGCAAACCAAAGTTGTCACAAAATCGAGCCTCGAGCTGGCCGGAGCAGGGGCTTCGAGGCCTGATTAGGGCAGTTGGTAGTGAGCTTATTGATGAATGAACAATGATAATGAAGCCTCAAAGATGGCCTTTTACGGTTAATAATGAGCAATAAATGAAGAACAAGGAATGAACAATAAATGAACAATGAAAGAGTAAGCAATAAATGTATAGAACAATTGTTTTAGCTGTAAGGCCCCGTGAATTTTTCTACTCAAAACCCGAATCTCGTAGTGCCAAGTTAGGATCAATTGTTAGAATAGTTCGGACCCTTAGAGCTGATCTATGCATTTAAAAAAATCAAGAACCAAAGCTTTCCAGAAGGGTGCAAAAATGCGGTCCAGAATGCGGTCGCATACCAGGTATGCGGACCGCAAATCTGCCGCAAAGTGAGTCAGTGGGTTAGCTAATTTGAGGTTAAGAATGCGGTCCATTATGTGATCGCACAACCGATATGTGGACCGCATAATCGTCGCATAAATTCCTTGGGATTTTGTGAAGGTGAGCTCTGCGGTGCATTATGCAACCGCATAACGGGTATGCGGACCGCATTTCCGACGCATACCCAAACAGAATGTTCAGGTTTTGGGAGCCTTTTTGCGGTCTAATATGCGGCCCGCATTTCCACTTTGCGATCGCAAATGCGACCGCAGATCCGACTCGGGGCTCCAATTTTCTAATTTTTAACCCGACGCCCCTATCGTTATATTTGGTATTATAGCTCGTTTTGAGCATTTTCTGGATATTTCTAGAGTGAGGGAGAGGGGTCTAAGTGAGAGAAAGTTCTCCCCATCAAATTACTCCATAGAATCTTGCTAAATCCTTGAAGCTAATCAAGTGAAGGCTCCTAAATCTTCATCCCAAGAGGTAAGGCTCCATCACCTCAGCTCATATTTGTATATGTAAGGCCCCGGAATTTTTTTTTCCAAGTAATTGGAAATTTCGTCGGGCTAGGGTAGGCTAATTATTTTATTTTGTGTGAAAATGAGGATTCATGATATAATGGGTATCAATTGGATAAGTTAATAAGCATATAAGTCATATTAGAGGTGAATTGGGGTCTAAGGAGAGGCCTAAGTCTAAGCCAAGTAGGAAAATTTCATACTAGACGAAATCTGTAAATGAGTGCGCACAATACCTCACTTTGAACGATCATATCACAAGTTATATAAGGAGTTGTGTGATGAAAAACCTATCAAATTAAATCCCTGTGAGTCTAGTTTCCAATGCAACAGACCGTTCATCATTTGGAGGTGCATACAGAAAGTTATGACCATTTTACTGGGCAGGTGTCACTAGCGCGACCTTTAGCGCGAACACGCGCTAGAAGGCGCGCATTTTCAGAAGTATTCTGCCTCCCTAGCACGAACATAGCGCGAAAAAATGCGCGAACGCGCTAGTGGAAGGCTTTTAAATACCCCTAAAGACCGGAAATAAGAGAATTTGAGTCCTTTCTCAAGCTTAGGGCTTCCTCTACACCCCCAACTCGACCAAGGCATCTAATTGCACATCTAAGGTGAGTTTTTAAGTGTGTTTTCATGGTGATTTCACTTCTCAATCACTAGTTATAACATGATTTTGATTGGATTTCATAGGATTTCTTCAAAATCTCAAGAACACCCCAAAGTTGTCTTTCAAGATTTGGTCTACAAAAGGTAATCCTACACCTTAGACTTACATATAAGGAGTTATTATAGAAATATGAGTATGGATTAAGTATTATAACTCATGGGATGGGGGTTGGAAGCCATAGGTGCCTAACCTAGGTTGTGTTGGTATTGTAGAGATTGTGAGATGGGTTATTGAGGTATGATTCTTAGGGTAATAGTACTATGTATGCATGCATGTACAAATTAGGTTTGTGGGGAGATTGATGAATATTAATAAGTAAAGATTGGGTTGGGAAATGAAGGAAATCTTGTAAAAGAGATTTAAAATCATTATGCTCAACTAGTGTTTGATAAAATGCTCAAATGAGCTGAAACCACGAATACCTTCCTAGTTTGTGTTAATTTTGTTATGTCTCAAGTAGATTTAGATTGCTAGAATTTCCGAAACGTCGTAGTAACTTAAGGAAAGCTTAAACGAGGTATGTATGGCTAAAACCCCGTCTTTTAGAAATTGAGCTCTATCGATGCTTGTGTAAATTATGGTAAGACTGAACCTTGGATTCTTGCTTTGGTTGATATTTTACATGAATTGGTGCTGTGACCCTATATTTGTGAAAGATGAATTCCAATGTGATCAATGTGCTATTTTTGATAACTTGAAAAGGTGCAAGGAATACGAATCATATATTGAAATGCTTAGACAATAAATTGAAATTGAAGAATGTGAAGTATATGCTAAATGGCCTAGATTTCAAGTCAAATTTAAATTGTGATTAATGTGCCGAATCATGAGGATTCCTCTCTATGCTTATAACTTGAATTTCGCATGTGTATTTGACATCTTGAATTGATTAGCTTGTTGTTGAGATTGATATTGATGCGAAAAATGTGGAAATGATATGAAATGTGGGAAAGAAGATTGAGTTATGAAATGTGGCTAAGTGCCAAGTAAGAAGTGATAATTGAGGCCCAAGTGCCTATGAGTTGATATATGTGAAATAAAGATTGAAATGATATGATTAATGAGAAGGGAACAACACCTAGGTAAGGCGGCCTAGCCGATCGGGCCGTGGTCGGACACCATGCCGCACACATGGTGGTATTGTGCTGATATTGAATTCCGGAAATTAAGAATGAGATTGTGATTGAGGTACATGTCTCAAATGAGGCAACCTAGCCGATCGGGTCGTGATCGGACTCCGCCCAAGAAAGCGGTGGTATTATGAATGATGATGAACAATATCAAGTGCCCCAAACTAAGTTAGGGAAATTATGTGAAAGATCATATGGTTCGTTTATTTGATGATGTGGTGATTGTTAAAGCTTTTGATTGACCTTTATGATTTCTTTATTCTTGTTTCATAGTTCTTTCTAACTAGATGGTGTTTAGTTATACTTACTAGTGCTATTCGATGGCACTAACGTCCCTTTTGCCGGGGACGCTACGTCTTTAAATGGATGTAGGTGTTCCTATAGCAGGCAGTGTTGGTCGCAGCTAGTGCCGCATCATCCTTTCAGCTGACTTGGTGAGCCCCACTTTATTTCGGGGATCTGTTTTATCTATTTGTCTTGTACGTTGTATTTGAGGTATAGCCGGAGCCTTGTTACCGGCATTTCCATTTTACATTACTCTTGAGTTATGTTTAGAGGCTCCGTAGACAGGTTGTGGGTAGTGTCGGGTATTGGAAATAATGTAGAAACATTGATGTTTGGCAAAGATTTATAAAACTTGTAATATTTTGATAATTATGATTTAAGATGCTAATGGCAATGAAATGAAGGTTGTTAATGAAATACTTACTAAATATGATTAATGGAGTCCATCTCCTATTTAATCATGAGGTTGGTTGGGTAGAATGAAACCTAACAGGCTTGCTTAGTCGGGTTTACTCGGTTGAGCGCCGGTCGCGCTCCTCTGATTTTGGGGTGTGACAAACTTGGTATCAGATCCTAAGGTTTTGAAGTGTTCTAGGATGTCTCGGAGTCGTGTCTAGTAGAGTCATTCTTATCGGTGTGTAGTCGACCACATCTATAAGTTGGAGGCTATTCGGACATTTAGAAATCTCACCCTTCTTTGATACTCCATGATCGTGCCGTAGAGCTCAAGATAGGGAGCTGATTTCCCTTCTATGTCTTAATCTTAAGATGAGTATTTCATGATTTTGGAAGCAGTAAGGAGGGAATGCGCCACCATTGAATATGAGGGAGATTGCCCAAGGACTTGTTAGGAGAATGTATTGAGCTGTGGATGGATTGGTAAAACATATCGCTAAGAGGGGAGTGTCCTTGTCCCCATTGATGTCTCTGCACCACCAGATCATGTAGTATATCAGTATGTTACCTACGTACGTTAGGGATGTGGAGTCGAGGAGTATCGATTAAGCTATTGCCCTACCAACCTAAAGTCATTAAGGGAGTCAAACGAAAATTTCTACTCATTGTATATGTACATCCATAGTGAAGAGTTCTCATAAACATGGTCTTAACAAGGTGTTGAATAACAAAACATTGCGTGTATCTACTCTTTGAACGAGACACACTATTCGTGAATCTACTCTATTGTGAATTCTCTTATTTGCATTCTTGTGGAATTAAGTTCTATGATTATGCCCTTGAATTGAGTTATAACTCTAGGATTTATACTTCTTACTTGTTTTTCCTAAATTCACACCAAGGGACTATATCCGATGAATTTCTTACAAAATCTTTTTATTTAATTGGACAAAATCTACTCGCTTGTGCATATACATGCACCGTCGTAAAATTTACCTATGTGGTGTCAAGTTCCATGCAAAGCATCCTAGCGTTGCGATCCTTCTCGAGTCACTCTTTTACTCAGTTGTGTATATGGCTTATATGGTTTGAACAGTCAATCTACTCTCTTGCGAATATCATCATGAAAGCTTCTCACTGCCTAGTAACATAAGAGCATACCTTAACACCTATCACATGAGTGCATGTCAATCGAAATGGTCATCATGTGCATAAAGTCTCTCTGAAAATTGGGATCCTCACATCCCCGTCATAGGAAAATATTGTGTTGCCATAACTTTCGTGTCCACTTGGGACATCCCGCAGTAAGTAGCTCACTTTGTCCTAGTATTATGGTTGCTCGTGGCATGGTCGTATATTGCAGTTGGGAGTTAATATAGCAGAAGCATGTCCAGCTCATAACAAATGTTTACTTTCTCTTTACACCTCCATAACATGTGTTCATCGTGTTCTTTAGTTAGTGAATCCATTGTGCCAATTTCCCCACAATTGTTCGATAAGAATGAGAGAACATATCCTTCCATGAGTCATGGTAACACTTCCTTTCTCGTAAGGACCCTTACTAGGCTCTCCGTCGAGACCAAGCACACCTTTGGGGATTTTTACAGCACAACGCCTGTTTTTCATGTTTTTTTTCTCTGTCTTTCATTAGCATGTGGGTAGTTCTCAAGTCAAAATCCATGAAGAACTCATTATGAACATCTGCAAATCCTTCATGATTATTCTATACTATCTCATTGGGTTCCCATATCACTTCAAGTTCATCAAGGGTTGATAGCATGTCGCAATTGCTGAGATTGAATGATCTCCTTTCGACAATGGATTATCTACGAATTTGCTAGTCCAACGATCTGCTTATGAGTCTAACTCTTGCCTTTTGGTCTTGGGTTAACCAAGGAGCAATACACCTAGTAACACATTCATATGTCAAAGCCTTTCTCTCACTCAAGTATATGACATCTCCCAATGTGGCTCGTAATAGCTGGATGCGTAGAAGTGTGTTGTAGTGCTTCATTATGAAGTTGAGTTGCTAAACATAATTGTATTTTGAATTCTGGAGCTATACATCACGGGACTTCATACAAAGATCTTCTTTCAAAAATGTAGCTTCTCGTAATCGCTTTATATTACCACCCCTCCTAGTGGTTACAATGTAAAGGTTACTTCCATAAGGCTCTCCCACTTTCTTTTCGTTTGTCTTGCATCGTGTGTTGTTTACCCGTAATCTTCAATGCGATATTATCTCGATGTCTCGACTAGTTATCCAACTATATGATCTGATTTAATTAACCTTACCTTTATGTACTCTACGAGCGCCCTGAGATTGGGAACATTTCCCCTTTTCTATAGACTTCTAATGTCTTCAACTTAGTTTAAGCATGTTGGTTCCAAATGGTGCTCATTAGTTTTGCTACCCTACTATCTATTTCACCTGATAACTCTCATTGCAAAATTCATTTAGGTTTCATGGAATCAAAGAGGAAGTATTATAGCATTAAGGATGGGGACATATTCCTTTTTGTTAGAATAAATAAATATTGCTGGTTTTCTTTGTAGATGTTCTTCTAACAACCATTTACCTACTCTACTTATCCATGTGACTAGATAACCCAGGTTACTTCTCCTTGATAAATGCATTAAGACGTCTCATTCTTTCGAACTTATCCATGGGAGCCCTTTGAGATCTTGTTTTATACCAACTTGTAATGGTTTTAAGTACTTTCTCGTCATTGTTAATGATTTTCTAGGACCACGAGGGCATAACTATTGGGTTTCAAAAAAGTAATGATTTTTCCTTAAGGCTCAAGATTTAATTGCCATGATTTCAAACCAAAGTGTATGTCCTTTTCAAAAGTCTTAAATGGGTCGGATTGAATGGGTTATGTGGCCTCCTTCTCACTCGACTTCTAGAATAATTGCCTATATCATTTTCATGTGAGGGAGTTTTTCTACCCTTGGTATTCCATCTCTTTGGGTGGATAGGAGTGTCATTTGTCTTTCTCCCTGGAGCATCATGTTAACCATTAGAACGCCTCTAACTAATACATGATTTCATCCCAACATTTAGATGTCCGAGCTATGTGGTTTTACTCGTGAAAGGGGTGAGATTAGATGCCTTCAGAATTTTTGCACATATCATGAGCATATTGATTTGAAAGACAAGTGTCCGTATCAGTAGTTCTCTCATATATGATCAACTATCAGGAAGGGTTAAGCTGTTTGAAATGTGATAATCTCATAATTGTTCAACTTCTTTTCATCCTCATGGGCTTACGGCATAGATTCCTTGTGTCAGCTAACGTCAGGAGTGTAATTCCACTTCATGTATTTTGAATCCCATATAGCATTCAAGTTACCAGAGCATGAATTGATTTTGCCTTCACCCTAGGTAACGACTGGGTCATGTACTTGAATATTCCTCCTTAATGATTCCTATTGCCAATGTACTACTTACCCCTATGCCTCATTTGTGTAATAATTGACGTCGTCATAGTGATTAACCATGTCAGCATTTTTAGTTGTAACTTTCGTGTCCCTTAGCATATAACCTCAGAAAGTACTCTACTCAGTGCATTAATGGATTCCTGAATAACTCCAGCCTGATCTTGAACTCTGTTGTTCCTCATTGTATTAGATCCATTGGGTATTGTAAGTTCAGACGAGTCAAAGATGAAGCTTCACAGTGTGATCACATGTATATTTGATAGGTAATTTTATGGTCAGTGTATGATAGCACATCTTAGAGTAATTGTTGAAGGTCATCAAGGGTTTAGTGTGAGTGTTCGCCTCGACATTTTGAGTTTGGAGGGTGAGGAGGCTATTCTCAATATTTTCCCCTGAAGATGTTATGTGAATTGATAATAAAGGTTGCATAAGTGTATTCCACATTAGGCCGCACTAGGAGTATGAAGTGTCCCCGTAGTTGTTCGCCATATATTTTGTGGATTCACATGTCTATGTCTAAGAAAGTAGGTGGATATCAATTAAGTATCATTCCGGTGGAAATTATTGAAGGTGAAGTTAGTCGATAGTTAGCTTATGCGAAATATCTACTTGTTATCCTTGTTAAGTAAGTTTAGGGGTCGAAATTGCTCCGATGAATGTGTTCTGGTGAAGTCTGTAGATATAAGAGGCCATTGAAGGCCCAGAGTGTTGTGGAAATAAAATATTTTCTATTGATTGCATAGCATTTGATTTTGATTTGAAAGGTACCTTCTAGGTGATATGATTTAAAAATGCGCAGTCCATGCCCAGATGTAATCGTGTTAAAGTAGTGTTTGTAATGCTGAGGTTCTTGTCATTGATATATAAATATTGTGGTGCTATATCGAGTTGAGGAAGCCACATGGGAGGCGGAAGATGAAATGAAAGAAAAATATCCCCATCTGTTTGAACAAGTCTAGTAGTGATCGTGCCAACTCTTATCTCTAAGAAAACTAATGTTGTGTTCCATTTGGTGCAAAGACACCCCATATCTCCCCTAAATGCTTTACTATTGTAACTCCTCAAGTTGTTCAAGAATTGTATGTGTTATGATTATTTGAGTCATGTGCAAACCCTTTTTGGTAAATGAAAGTTTTGTAAGAACTCTTATGATAAGTGAATGATTAATTAAAATGTGTATAGTGTATTGGTTGAACTGCATGGGACTCATTTAAGTGACCAAACTATGTGCAAAAATGTGTCAAGTGATTGAGTATCTGCAAGTGTTAAGGAAATGAATTGTATACCAGTTGTAGGGATAATAAGAGTTGTGTAATGGTGCTTGGAAATATGTTTCGGGGGCTCTCTGACAGGTAGATATGTCCAAATTACAAAGAAAACTCTGGCGAAATTTTCTAAAAATAGGGGAGTTAGTGAAAATTTTGGGAGCTTGCATATCATGTTCAAAACCAACTGATTTTCGAAATCCTCATTCGAGGACGAATGATCCTAAGGGGGGGAGAATGTAAGGCCCCGGAAAAAAATTTCCAAGTAATTTGAGATTTTGTCGGGCCAGGGTAGGCTAATTATTTTATTTTGTGTGCAAATGAGGATTCATGATATAATGGGTATCAATTGGATATGTTAATAAGCCTATAAGTCATATTAGAGGTGAATTGGGGTATAAGGAGAGGCCTAAGTCTAAGCCAAGTTGGAAAATTTCATATTAGACGAAATCTGTAAATGAGTGCGAATAATACCTCACTTTGAACGATCATATCTCCAGTTATATAAGGAGTTGTGTGATTAACAACCTATCAAATTAAAGCCCTGCGAGTCTAGTTTCCAATTCAACAAACCGTTCCTAATTTGGAGGTGTATACAGAAAGTTATGACTATTTTACTGGGCAGGTGTCACTAGCGCGACCTTTAGCGCGAACACGCGCTAGAAGGCGCGCATTTTGAGTAGTATTCTGCCTCCCTAGCGCGAACAAATGCGCGAACGCGCTAGTGGAAGGCTTTTAAATACCCCTAACGACCGGAAATAAGAGAATTTGAGTCCTTTCTCAAGCTTAGGGCTTCCTCTACACCCCCAACTCGACCAAGGTATCTAATTGCACATCTAAGGTGAGTTTTTAAGTGTGTTTTCATGGTGATTTCACTTCTCAATCACTAGTTACAACATGATTTTGATTGGATTTCATAGGATATCTTCAAAATCTCAAGAACACCCCAAAGTTGTCTTTCAAGATTTGGTCTACAAAAGGTAATCCTACACCTTAGACTTACATATATGGAGTTATTATGGAAATATGAGTATGGATTAAGTATTGTAACTCATGGGATGGGGGTTGGAAGCCATAGGTACCTAACCTAGGCTGTGTTGGTATTGTAGAGATTGTGAGATGGGTTATTGAGGTATGATTCTTGGGGTAATAGTACTATGTATGCATGCATGTACAAATTAGGTTTATGGGGAGATTGATGAATATAAATAAGTAAAGATTGGGTTGGGGAATGAAGGAAATCTTGTAAAAGAGATTTAAAATCAAGATGCTCAACTAGTGTTTGATAAAATGCTCAAATGAGTTGAAACCACGAATACCTTCCTAATTTGTGTTAATTTTGTTATGTCTCAAGTAGATTGGGATTGCTAGAATTTGCGAAACGTCGTAGTAACTTAAGGAAAGCTTAAACGAGGTATGTATGGCTAAAACCCTGTCTTTTAGAAATTGAGCTCTATCGATGCTTGTGTAAATTGTGGTAAGACCGAACCTTGGATTCTTGCTTTGATTGATATTTTACATGAATTGGTGCTGTGACCCTATATTTGTGAAAGATGCATTCCAATGTGATCAATGTGCTATTTTTGATAACTTGAAAAGGTGCAAGGAATACGAATCATGTATTGAAATGCTTAGACAATAAATTGAGATTGAAGAATGCGAAGTATATGCTAAATGGCCTAGATTTCAAATCAAGTTTAAATTGTGATTAATGTGCCGAATCATGAGGATTCCTCTCTATGCTTATAACTTGAATTTCTCATGTGTACTTGACATCTTGAATTGAGTAGCTGTTTGTTGAGATTGATATTGATGTGAAAAATGTGGAAATGATATGAAATGTGGGAAAGAAGCGATTGAGTTATGAAATGTGGCCAAGTGCCAAGTACGATATGATAATTGAGTCCCCAAGTGCCTATGAGTTGATATATGCGAAATAAAGATTGAAATGAGATGATTAATGAGAAATGAACAACGCCTAGGTAAGGCGGCCTAGCTGATCGGGCCTTGGTCGGACACCATGCCGCACACATGGTGGTATTGTGCTGATATTGAATTCTGGAAATTGAGAATGAGATTGTGATTGAGGTACATATCTCAAATGAGGCAACCTAGCCGATCGGGTCGTGATCGACTCCGCCCAAGAAAGCGGTGGTATTATGAATGATGATGAACAATATCAAGTGTCCCAGACTAAGTTAGGGAAATTATGTGAAGATTATATGGTTCGTTTATTTGATGATGTGGTGATTGTTAAAGCTTTTGATTGACCTTTATGATTTCTTTATTCTTGTTTCATAGTTCTTTCTAACTAGATGGTGTTTAGTTATACATACTAGTGCTATTCGATGGCACTAATGTCCCTTTTGCCGGGGGCTCTACGTCTTTAAATGGATGTAGGTGTTCCTATAGCAGGCAGTGTTGGTCGCAGCTAGTGCCGCATCATCCTTTCAGCTGATTTGGTGAGCCCCACTTCATTTCGGGGATCTATTTCATCTATTTGTCTTGTACGTTATATTTGAGGTATAGCCGGAGCCTTGTTATCGGCATTTCCATTTTACATTACTCTTGAGTTATGTTTAGAGGCTCCGTAGACAGGTTGTGGGTTGTGTCGGGTATTGGAAATAATGTAGAAACATTGATGTTTGGCAAAGATTTATAAAACTTGTAATATTTTGATAATTATGATTTAAGTTGCTAATGGAAATGAAATGAAGGTTGTTAATGAAATACTTACTAAATATGATTAATGGAGTCCATCCCCTATTTAATCATGAGGTTGGTTGGGTAGAATGAAACCTAACAGGCTTGCTCAGTCGGGTTTACTCGGTTGAGCGCCGGTCGCGCTCCTCGGATTTTTGGGCGTGACAGTATACTTAGGTATATGGGATCCTTAGGGAAGTAATTCATGGGTATAAAAATGAATCTCTTGCATACATATCACACCATAGGACATTGGAAAGTTGTAAACTAAAAAGATGGCAATTGGGGGTATAGAATGATAGAAATTCCTCTCAAAGTGGGCCTAAGATCATAATGCACCTCAAGTGTTCGATATTATGCTTGAACCAAGCTAGAATCTCAACCACGTCTCTAATTTTCAGTTTAATATGTAATTCTTGCATCATAGATCGAAGTAATAAGAATTCCGGAATTTGTAAAGAGTAAGGAAAGCTATATTGAGGTATGTATGGCTAAAACCCCCTTTTATTAGAAATTCAGCTCCGTTGGCATTTACGTAGGTGTGGTAAGATTTGAATTGGTTGGTGTACTGATTATTGTTTCACATTGATTGATTTGCAATTTATATGCACATATACATGAAAGATGTGCCCCAAACGTGAGTAATGTACTATTCTTGATATTTACTGAAGTATGAAGTATACAATCATGTGTTGAAATGCGTGGGCTATAAGCCAAAGATCAAAAGTGAGAATTTTCATGCTAACTATGTGAACACTTACATGTGCTTGCAACTTGAATTACTTTCGTATGTGCCTATGATCATAACTTGCAAGGTGAATATTGAAAAGGAAAATGATGAGATAAGTGTGGCCCAAAGTGCCCATGAATTGAATTGATACATGAAGGATAATTGATACATGAAAGATAATTGATTCAAGTGAGATGATTAATGAGAAAGAAACCATGCCTAGGCAAGGTGGCCTAGCCGATCGGGCCGTGATCGGACACCATGCTGCACACATGGTGGTGATGTGCTAATATTGAATTCCGGATAAGGGAAATGAAATAGTGATTAAGATATATGCCTCCAATGAGGCAACCTAGCCGGTCGGGTCGTGATCGGACTCCGCTCAGGATAGCGGTGGTATCGAGAACAGTGATGAACGTATGAAAGAAATGCCCCAAACTAAGTTATGGGAATTATGTGAATGATTCTATGATTTGCATATTTGATTCACCTATGTGATTTACTTGTCATTGCCCGGTAGTTCTTTCTAGTAAAATGGTGTTTAGTTATACATACTAGTACTATTCCATGGTACTAACGTCCCTTTTGCTGGGGGCGCTACATTTTTTTATGAATGTAGGTGGCTCCATAGCGAATAGTGTCGATCGTGCGTAGCGGAGCATTCTCCTTCTCGAAGATCTTGGTGAGTCCCTTTCTCCTTCAAGGGGCTACATTGCACACCTCTTGCCTTTTTGGAATTTCACTTTTGAGGTATAGCCGGGGCCTTGTTGCCGGCGTTGTCACATTTATCTTTTGTATCCTTAGAGGCTCCGTAAACATATATGTGGGTCAGATGTGGGTGTCGGATGGGTGTGCGAGCTATGTTGTAAATCTAAACTTATGTCGCCTATGAATTGTAACTCTATGGGAACTTTGGAAACTAACTTATCTACAGTTTAATGTTATGATCTAAAATGAACTAAAAATGTCGAATATACTATCTTCCTTTGTTGAATAAATGAAAGCATGGTCCCCTTATGCGTATTGAGTTGGGTAGGTAGTGTTTGGTAAGGCTTGCTCAGTTGGGGTCACTCGATTGAGCGCCGGTCGCGCCACCCGAGGTTGGGGCGTGACAAACTTGGTATCGGAGCCTAAGGTTTTAAAGTGTCCTAGGATGTCTCGGAGCCGTGTCTGTTAGAGTCCTTCTTATCGGTGTGTAGTCGACCACATCTATAAGTTGGAGGCTACTTGGGCATTTAGGAATAACACCCTTCTTTGATATTCTAGATCGTGCGGTGAAACTGTTTCCTTCCTAATCAATGCATTGTTCTATCTTTCAGTAAATGGCACCTAAGAAGAAAGCGAGAATTGGCCAAGGAGCCAATGTCACCCCAGGAGTGGCTGATGATTCATTGCTTGATGTTGCGGGTGAGGGTAGTCGCCCTGCTATTAGTCTGCCGGATCCTTCTATTCCAGAGCAGACTACCCCAGCTCCTACACCTACGGAGGGCACCACTATCCCTCCCGTTGATACTCCTGTTCCGCCTCCAGCCCCAGCTTCCGGTTCTGGTATTTCTGATGGGGATCTTAGGGGAGCTATTTAAATGTTGACCCAGCTAGTGGCCTCTCAGGCCCAGAGGTCAGGTATTGCACCCAGTTCATCATCTAGCCAGCAAAGGGATTCCACCAGTTCCAAGGTGAACAGATTTCTTCAGTTAGACCCTCCAGTTTTTTCGGGTGCCAATCCAGAAGAAGAAGCCCAGGATTTCATTGACGAGATGCACAAGACCCTCCGGGTGATGCGTGCAACTGAGACAGAGGGAGTAGAGTTGGCTGCCTACCGTCTGAAAGGGGTGGCCTATGCATGGTTTGAGTTATGGGAGGATTCCCGCAAGGAGGGGAGCCCTCCGGCCAGGTGGAGTGAGTTCGCAGATGCCTTCATAGATCACTTCCTGACTGCTGAGACAAGGGCAGCCCGTGCAACAGAGTTTGAGAATTTAATGCAAGGTAACAAGAGTGTGTGGGAGTACCACATGGAGTTTGCTCGCTTGTCCAAGTATCCCATTCATATGTTGCCCACAATGGAGGCCAGAGTGCGCCGATTTGTTCAGGGCCTTACTTCTTTAACCATTAATGAGGCTTCTACGGCTGCATTGAATTCTGATATGAACTACGGGAAGATGGTCACATTTGCTCAGGCCACAGAGAGTCGTAAATTGAAAAACAAAATGGAGAGAGAGGGTAACAACAAGGCCCGGTCTATGGGCAACATGAGAGAGTCACAAGGTGGGGGAAGATCAGCCTTCAGGGGAGGATCATCAGGGCCTTCCCAGTCTATTGCCCAGTCTTCAGCTAGTGCACCGCCATTAGGGCCCAACCCGCAGCAGTGGAGTCGTTTCAGGCACGGTTAGGGCAACAGGGGATCCCATCAGCGGGGTCGATCAGGAGAGAGGTCCCAGCAGCAGCAGAGGTCCCCGTGCCCCAGGTGCGGGAAGATGCACTCGGGGATTTGCTACATAGAGTTACCTATATGCTATGGATGTGGGATGGGGGGTCATATCCAGAGACATTGTGGTGTATCCCGCCAGGGAGCGGGCAGGGGCACAGCTCAGCCTTCCAGTCCAGCAGCTGCTATATCTTCATCCCCCTCTCCAGCTCGAGGTACCCCAACACCCGCAGGGCGTGGTGCAGCTAGGGGTGGTGCGCAGAGTTCAGGAGGTCCCAACCGATTCTATGCTATGAGTGGCCGCCAAACTGCAGAGGCTTCTCCAGATGTTGTTACAGGTATTCTGACTGTCTAATCTCATGATGTGTATGCATTTATTGACCCCGGTTCCACCTTATCCTATGTTACCCCATTTGTTGTTATGGAATCAGGGATCGAACCAGAACAACTTCATGAACCATTCTCGGTATCTACTCCGGTTGGTGAGTCAATTTTGGCCGCTCGAGTTTATAGAAGTTGTATTGTTACGGTGCGGGGTAGGGATACCATGACCGATCTTATTGAATTAGGGATGGTCGACTTTGATGTCATAATGGGTATGGATTGGCTTTATTCGTGTTTTTCCAAACATGACTGTCGGACCAGAACTATGAGGCTTGAATGTCCTAATGAGCCCGTTATTAAGTGGAAGGGAGATAATGTAGTGCCTAGAGGTCGGTTTATTTCCTACTTTAAGGCTGCAAAGATGATCAAGAAGGGGTGTATCTATCATCTAGTTCGGGTTACAGACACCAATGCCGAGGCGCTTAGCCTTGAGACTGTACCAGTTGTGAATGAATTTCCAGATGTCTTTCCAGATGAGCTCCCTGGGATTCCACCGGATAGGGAGATTGATTTTGGGATTGATGTAATGCCAGGCACACAGCCTATATCAATTCCACCTTACAGAATGGCACCAGAAGAATTGAAAGAGCTAAAGGAACAATTGAAGGATTTGCTAGAAAAGTATCCGGCCGAGTGTGTCGCCATGGGGCGCACCGGACTTGTTTGTAAGAAAGAAAGACGGATCGCTGCGGATGTGTATTGACTACCGGCAACTCAACAAAGTCACAATCAAAAACAAATATCCTTTGCCAAGAATAGATGACTTGTTTGATCAATTGCAAAGTGCTACGTGTTCCTCAAAGATTGACTTGCGGTCCGGGTATCATCAGTTGAAGATAAGGGAGCGGGATATTCCAAAAATAGCCTTCAGAACTCGGTATGGGCACTTTGAATTTATGGTAATGTCTTTTGGACTAACAAATGCCCCGGCAGCTTTCATGGATCATATGAATAGAGTCTTCAAGCCTTTCCTAGACTCTTTTGTGATAGTGTTTATTGACTATATTCTTGTGTATTCCCGAAGTCGGGAGGACCATGCCGACCATCTCAAGGCAGTTCTGCAGACTCTTCAGCAACATCAATTGTATGCGAAATTTTCAAAGTGTGAATTTTAGCTTGAATCGGTCGCGTTCTTGGGCCATGTCGTTTCCAGGGAAGGAATTATGGTTGATCCTTAGAAGGTTGCAGCAGTGAAGAATTGGCCTAGACCTACCACTCCTACTGAGATTTACAGTTTCTTAGGCCTGGTCGGGTACTATAGGAGGTTAATGGAAGGGTTTTCTACTCTTGCCTCTCCATTGACTAAATTGACGTAGAAAGCCGTTAAATTCCAATGGTCCGATGCTTGTGAAAAGAGTTTCCAAGAATTGAAGTCAAGATTGAAAACAACATCGGTATTAGCCCTGCCAGAAGGTATAGAGGAGTTTGTGGTGTATTGCGATGCTTCGAGAATCGGGCTCGGATGTGTGTTGATGCAACATGGCAATGTTATAGCTTATGCTTCTAGGCAACTCAAGAATCATGAGAAGAACTATCCAACCCATGAATTAGAGCTGGCAGCAGTGGTGTTTGCACTAAAGATTTGGCGGCATTATTTGTATGGGGTTCACGTGGATGTATTTACGGATCATAAGAGGCTTCAATATATTTTCAAGAAGAAAGAGTTGAATCTGAGCCAAAGAAGATGGCTAGAGTTACTCAAGGACTATGACATTGATATTCTCTACCACCCGAGAAAGGCTAATGTCATGGCAGATGCTCTTAGTCGAAAATCTATGGGGAGTTTGGTTCATTTGGGGGCGTATCAGAGGCCGCTAGCCAGGGAGGTCTACCAGTTGGCCAGTTTGGGAGTTCGCCTTGTGGACTCTAATGAAGGAGGGGTAATTATACAGAATAGAGCTGAATCATCGCTTGTAGCATAGGTGATGGAAAAACAATTTAACGATCCATTGTTAGCACAATTGAAAGAGGGGATTCACAAACACAAGACCACAGCTTTCTCCTTCGGCATGAATGATGGTACTCTACGGTACCAAGACCGCCTATGTGTTCCTGATATCGACGGTCTTCGGGAAAGGATCATGGCAGAAGCTCACACATCCAGGTATTCCGTGCACCCAGGTTCTACAAAGATGTATCATGACCTCAAGGAAATTTATTGGTGGAACATCTTGAAAAGGGATGTGGCAGATTTTGTGACAAAATGTCCGAATTGTCAGCAAGTAAAGGTCGAACATCAAAGGACCGGTGGATTGGCTCAAAACATAGAAATTCCAATGTGGAAATGGGAGATGATCAATATGGATTTTATGGTAGGTCTTCCGCGCACTCCGCGCAAGTTCGACTCAATTTGGGTGATCGTGGATCGACTCACGAAGTCAGCACACTTCTTGCCGGTTAAATCTATCAACACAGCGGAATAGTATGCTCAGTTATATATCAAAGAAATAGTCAGGTTACATGGCACTCCAGTCTCAATCATTTCCGATCGAGGGGCTCAGTTCACAACCAACTTTTGGAAGAAGTTTCAACAAGGTTTGGGGATGCAGGTAAATCTTAGCATAACTTTCCATCCACAAACCGATGGGCAAGCTGAGCGGACTATTAAGACGCTTGAAGACATGTTGCGAGCTTGTAATCCTAATTTCAAGGGTAGTTAGGATGACCATTTGCCACTCATAGAATTTGCTTACAATAACAGTTTCCATGCTAGTATTGTGAGGCCCCGTAAAATTTTTGGCTCATAAACCAGAATCTTGTGGTGTCGGCTCCGAACACTTGTTAGGAATGTGTAGAATTCTCGGTTCGGACCCTTGGTATTGATCTAAGCTTTTAAAAATCAAAAGAATCAATTTTCCAGAAAAATGCCATTACGCGGCCCAGAATGCGGTCGCAGATCCAATATGCGGACCGCATTACCACCGCATAACGAAAGAGTGGTTTGGTTAAAACTTGAGCTCAAGATGCGGTCCAAAATGCGATCGCATAATTGATATGCGGACCGTATTTCTACCGCAGAGTGGAACAGTAGAGTTGTCAAAATTAATGTTGAAAATGCGGTCTATTATGCGATCGCATAACAAATATGCGGACCGCATAGTCGTCGCATATTCTCCTTTGAATTTTGTGAATGTCAGTTCTGCGGTGCACTATTCGACCGCAGAACATGAATGCGGACCGCATTCCTGTCGCAGACACAAACAGAATCCTCAGAGTTTTGGAGGCAATTCTGCGGTCCAATCTGCGGACCGCATTTCAACTCTGCGATCGCAGAATGCGACCGCAGATCTTGCTCGGCTTCTTTATTTTTCTTTTTTCTTTTTCTTTTCTAAATTTTAACCCCGACCCCTTTTTAATAAAACACCCCAACCCACTCATTTTTAACAAGTTTCTGAACAAATAAGAGAGAGGGAGAGAGGGTTCTTGAGAGAGAAAGCCACCTTCTTCAAATTTGATCCTTGAAAACTATCTAGGCGGGGAAATTTCAAAGCAATTATCTTCATCCCCATTCTTGCAGGTAAAATCCCTAACCATTTTCATTTAAATTCTGGTTTAATCTAAGAGGAGGAAGTCTCATGCATTGGTTCTTGAAAATAGTGGTTAAAATTGTGCATGCATGTCTACTAAAACCTAGAACCTAGTGGGAGTAATTGGGTGAGAGCAAAGACTTGTGCAAAGAAGGGGCTAGTAACCTAGATATGTTCGGGTAGTGGTTGTGAAGCTTGAATTTTAAGTTATGCGTATTAATTTGTGCACTATATGGATGTTGCTAGATTATTTGGTGAATTGGAAGTAGAAATTAAAAAGGGACTCAATCCCAGGTATGTATGGCTAAAATCCCTTTTTATTAGAAATTGAGCTCCGTTGTCATTTATGAAAGCATGGTAAGAGTTGAATTGGTTAGCATATTGCTTGTTATTACGCATTAATTGATATGCAATTATCTGTACATATTCGTGAAGGATGTGCCCCAACGTGAATAATGTGCCAATCTTGACAATTTGATAATGACAGAAAGTACAGTTATGTGTGGAAATACTTGGTCTATAAGCCAACATTGGAACAAAGAATTATTCATGCTAGCTATGTGTTCATTTACCGGTGATTGCAATTTGAAGTATCCTTAATATATGTGTATATGTTCACAACTTGTAAAATGAATATAAAAAAAAAGGGGAACGATGTGATGATGGTGGCCATGAGTGCCCCAGGAATTGTTATGTTATGTGTGGAATAAAGACTTGAAGTGTTGGCTAATGAGAATGGAGAAATGCCTCTAACGAGGTGACCTAGCCGATCGGGTTGTGATCGGACACCATGCCGCACACATGCTGGTAATGTGCTGATATTGGATTCCGGATAAAGGAAATGAAATATTGATTGAGAGTAATGCCTCCAATGAGGTGACCTAGCCGGTCGGGTCGTGATCGGACTCCGCTTGGGATAGCGGTGGTAATGAGAACAGTGGTGAACACGTGACAGAAATGCCCTAATCAATGTTGTGGAAATTGTATGAAAGATTATATGAATTGCTTCTTTGACTTGCCCATATTATTTGCTTGTATCTGTTTGGTAGTTCTTTCTAGTAAAATGGTGTTTAGTTATACATACCAGTACAATTCAAATGTACTGACGCCCCTTTTGCCGGGGGCGCTACATTCGTGTTATGATTGTAGGTGGCTCCATAGCGGACGATGCCGACCGTGTGTAGTAGAGCGTTTCTTCTACTCAAAGTCTCGGTGAGCCCCTTTTCTTCCATGGGCCATATGGTGTATCTTTTGTTATTACAACTTTCACTTTTGAGGTATAGCTGGGGCCTTGTTGCCGGCCTAGTCATGCTTATGTGTTGTATCCTTAGAGGCTCCAAAGACACTAGTGTGGGTTATGTACGGGTGCCCGGGGAATCCGCTGTATGTATATGTTGTAATCCTAACCTTGTAATCTCCTTAAGCTGTAACCCTAATAGAATCCTTGAAGCTAGCTTATGTACGGTAAATTTGTATGATATGAAGTGAACCAGTAATGTGGTGTACACCGTGTGTTATCGTCTAAATTAATCAAAGGCATGATTCCCGTATCCATAATGATTTGGGGTAGAAAGTGCTCGGTAAGGCTTGCTCCGTCGGGTTCACCCGATTGAGCGCCGGTCGCGCTCCTCGGATTTTGGGGCGTGATAAGTATCCAGATGTCTTTCCAGATGAACTACCTGGGATTCCGCCAGACAGGGAAATTGATTTTGGGATCGACGTGATGCCAGGCACACAGCCTATATCGATTCCACCTTACAGAATGGCACCGGCAGAATTGAAAGAGCTAAAGGAGCAATTGAAGGATTTGTTAGAGAATGGTTTCATCCGGCCAAGTGTGTTGCCATGGGGCGCACCGGTCTTGTTCGTAAGAAAGGAGGATGGATCGCTACGGATGTGTATTGACTACCGGCAACTTAACAAAGTTACAATCAAGAACAAGTATCCCCTGCCAAGGATAGATGACTTATTTGACCAATTACAAGGTGCTATGTGTTTCTCAAAGATCGACTTGAGGTCCGGGTATCATCAATTGAAGATAAGGGAACAAGACATTACGAAAACAACTTTCAGGACACGTTATGGGCACTTTGAATTTATGGTGATGTCTTTCGGGTTAACAAATGCCCCAGCAGCTTTTATGGATCTTATGAATCGGGTCTTCAAGCCGTTTCTAGACTCCTTCGTGATTGTTTTCATTGACGACATCCTTGTGTATTCGCGGAGTCAGGAGGATCATGCCTATCACCTCAAGGCAGTTTTGCAGACTCTTCATCAGCACCAATTATATGCGAAATTTTCAAAATGTGAATTCTGGCTTGAATCTGTCACGTTCTTGGGTCATGTTGTTTCCAGGGAAGGAGTTATGGTTGACCCTCAGAAGGTTGCGCAGTGAAGAATTGGCCCAGACCTACCACTCCAACGGAGATTCGTAGCTTCTTGGGTTTAGCAGGATACTACCAGAGGTTTGTGGAGGGGTTCTCTACCCTCGTCTCCCCATTGACCAAATTGACGTAGAAAGCAGTTAAGTTCCAATGGTCCGACGCTTGTGAGAAAAGTTTTAAAGAATTGAAGACCAGGTTGACCTCGGCACCGGTATTGGCCTTGCAGGAAGGAACGGATGGGTTTGTGGTTTATTGTGATGCCTCCAGGGTTGGTTTGGGGTTTGTATTGATGCAGCATGGGAAGGTTATAGCATATGCCTCAAGACAAATCAAGAATCACGAGAAGAACTACCCGACGCATGATTTGGAGCTTGCAGCAGTTGTATTTGCATTGAAAATATGGCGGCATTATCTTTATGGGGTTTATGTAGATGTGTTTTCAGACCACAAGAGCCTCCAGTACTTGTTCAAGCAGAAAGAATTGAATTTAAGGCAGCGGCGGTGGTTAGAACTGCTCAAGGATTATGACATGAACATTTTATACCATCCAGGGAAGGCGAACGTGGTGGCCGACGCTCTCAGTCGAAAATCCACGGGTAGTTTGGCTCATTTGGGAGTGGATCGAAGGCCCTTGAGTCGGGAGGTTTATCAATTGACCAGTTTTGGGGTTGGCATTTCGGCATCAGATAAGGGGAACATCATGGTGCATAATGGAGCAGAATCGTCACTTGTAGCGGAAGTCAAGGAAAAGCAGTTTAGTGATCCAGCATTGGCTCAGATAAAGGAAGCAGTTTTGAATAAAAAGACTTCGGCATTTTCACTCGGCAGCAAAGATGGTGTTTTGCGGTGTCAAGGTAGGTTATGTGTTCCGGATGTAGATAGGCTTCTGGAGAGGGTGATGGCAGAGGCTCATAATTCCAGGTATGCCATGCATCCAGGTTCTACGAAAATGTATCATGATCTCAAGGAGGTTTATTGGTGGAACGGCATGAAGAGGGGTGTGGCGGACTTTGTATCTAAGTGTCTAAATTGTCAGCAAGTGAAGGCCGAGCATCAGCAGCCCGGCGGGCTAACTCAGCTTATGGAAATACCGATGTGGAAATGGGAGATGATTAACATGGATTTCGTGGTGGGGTTACCTCGCACTCAGCACAAATTCGATGGGTAATAGTGGATCGACTCACCAAATCAGCTCACTTCTTGCCGGTCAAGTCCACTGATACTGCGGAACAATATGCCAAGCTGTATATCAAGGAGATAGTAAGGCTTCATGGCACTCCACTTTCTATTATCTCAGATCGAGGGACCCAGTTCACAGCTAATTTTTGGAAGAAATTTCGGCAAGGTTTGGGTACTCAAGTGAATCTCAGCACAGCTTTCCATCCACAGACTGACGGTCAGGCCGAGCGGACTATTCAAATGCTTGAAGATATGTTGCGAGCTTGTGTCTTGGACTTCAAAGGTAACTGGTATGATCACTTGCCGCTTATAGAATTTTCTTACAATAACAGCTTTCACGCCAGCATCCAGATGGCCCTATTTGAAGCATTATATGGAAGAAGGTGTAGGTCTCCGATTGGGTGGTTCGAAGTGGGTGAAGCAGAACTGATAGGGCCAGATCTTGTGCACTAGGCTATGGAGAAAGTTAAAATCATTCAGGAAAGGATGAAGACTGCTCAGAGTCGCCAAAAGTCTTATGCGGACGTTCGTCGGAGGGAATTGGAATTTCAAGTTGGCGATTGGGTGTTCTTGAGGGTATCCCCTATGAAGGGGATCGTGCGCTTCGGAAAGAGAGGTAAGTTGAGTCCTAGGTATGTCGGGCCTTATCGGATCGTTCAAAGGATAGGGCAGGTGGCCTATAGGTTGGAATTGCCTCCCGAAATGTCATTAGTGCATCCGGTGTTCCATGTGTCCATGTTGAAGAAAGTAGTTGGAGATCCGTCCACTATCGTGCCAGTCGAGACTATCGAGGTTAATGAAGAGTTGTCGTATGAAGAGGTTCCGGTTGCCATTCTTGATAGACAAGTTCGTAAATTGAGAAATAAGGAAGTTGCCTCGGTTAAGGTGTTGTGGCGAAGTCAACAAGTCGAGGAAGCTACGTGGGAAGCGGAGAAAGAAATGAAAGAGAAATATCCCTATCTATTCGATCAAGTCTAGAAGAAATTGTGTGACCTTTCTATCTCTAAAAAAAACTCCAATTGTGTCCAAGTTGATTCCTTCCTAAGTGCTAGTGAAGTTCCTCTAGTTGTGCAAGACTTATAGATGTAGGGATTGTTTCAAGTCATGTGAACATTTCTTT